>NW_020863792.1:0-46793 GCF_003713205.1 Coffea eugenioides
TCAACTCACGGCTGATATGCAGAAATAATGGAGGAAATTGGTTGGTTTTTGGTGATAAATATGGTGTAAATTAGTTAGTCAACCATCCAATGAAATACCACCACTTGTCGCCACCAATCCCATTCATTTTTTCCCTTCTCTCTCTTGGTATTTAAAGTCAACAATTGTGGCTGATGTATGAGATATTTTGAGGGTTAATTAGCTGTAATAAAATGAGAAGATTAAGGTAATAAAGTAGGGATCAAGTGGTGTGTTCAAACGGTAGTGCACGGTTCACGTCGGTTCGCACCGTTTTTCCTTAATTCACGCGTACTAGGGTTTTTACTTCCTATTCACTAACTTTTTATCATTGCTTCTAATCACATATTATTTCTCACCTAAAAGTCACTCTTAAGCACCAAATTTGATCCTTACTCCATACCGGATAATTACACTACGGATACACAAAAAACCCTATTTCACTTCGAATTGAAATCGGAAAGGAAAACCCTAATTTCCTATGATCATTGGCACTTTTTCTAGGGTGATTGAGTAGAAGATAGTATAATTTAATAATTTTCAAGTAATTTTCAAATAAAAAGAAATTTTCAAGAAATATGTAAGGAATTTGCAAGTTCTCACAGACTCACTCTCACTTATGTCAAATAAAATAATTCACAACCTCAAAAGTCAATGAAATAACTGTTCCCAAACTTGGAATGTACATTTACATTCATTTCTATCTCGAGCAGTCTTACAATCCCAAATATAACAAAAGATATGAGTTTCAGATACATCAGTCCTAATCGAGCGACTAGTGCGAGTATAATTGCAAAGTTCCAAAAACTAGCCTATGCTAGCCTGTACCAGTCTCACACCTCGCTCGTACCCCCTGTAAGGAAAACAAATCAAGTAGAGTGAGCTAAACTCAATGAGGTTCCAAATAACAAGTTGACCATTAATTAAAAGAGAAAATATCAGAATAGTAAAGTAACGAGCACAACAAGTCAAGAAAGCAATAACACTTCGTATGGCCAAACATTAAATATTCAATATTTCCGGTAAAAGAATACAGTTGCTTTTGCAAACTAGCTCCACCATAGCTGCATCAAGTAGTAGTTGACACTCCGTCAACTTTCAAGTAAGGTAACTAGTCCAGTAGTGCACCACTTAACTCCAATTTCCGTCCACCAACCAAACCCCTTACTGGACCCAAACTCCAAGATAAACACTGGTGGTAATACTCGAGTATACCGATTAGTCGAGAAGATAACATTCCACTCCACAAACTAGAGACCCAGGGTTCGTTATCTAATCGACGAGACCCTTTGCCAGCCTGACTCGATTAACTAGCCACAGGGTTTCTGGAATTCTAGACAAGATATGAATCATATACATGTATATCAAGTCAATGGCAACCAAAGAACAAGAATATATCACATTAGGGCAAGTGCGATAAAGTACACCATTGCCCGACCAAACCTAGCAAATATCATCCGACCACGTTGGTTAAGCATTTAAAACAAGTATCAAGTTCAATCATGTATTTGAAAGCACTTACCAAAGACTTAGTGCTTCTTAGAATCACGTTCAGGCACAACTCCTTGTTTGGAGTTCAAATCTGCGATAAAACATCATTTAAGAGTTTGAAATCAACTAAGGTTCGAAACTTAAGAGTTTCACTTAAAGGAAATCAAGTAAATGAAACACATTTAAGTAGTATTCATTAGGCTTATCACAACTGAGAAAACTCATGCTCGCTCTTTTAGTTTTGATAGGAAGCAGTTAAAACGTTTAAGTTCGTAAAATGGGCTAAAAGACAAGGAAAACATACTCCGAGTGGTCACTACTTTCACTTTTCAAGGGTACGAGTTTCGGTAAAATTTCAGCTTATATACCTCTACGAAAGAAAACTCGAATACCATAGACAATCCAAGTTCCATTCGGCCTCAAATCTTCGTTCGAGTCGCGAGTATACACGCCTAACCATCGAGTGAACATTTGGGCAGCACGTCTTTTGTATTTAGCTATTTTTCAACCATATATGGCTTCCTTTTTTCCTCAACTCAGTCCAAATCCAACATATGAGTAAGCTTAACACAATGGCACTTCAACTAGGTTCAATATCATCCAAATACAAGTCAATTCTAGTAATGCAACTGTGACAGCCCCACCTCACCCTAAGGTGAACCAAAGGGTTCGGCGGACCGCCTACCCAGCTCTCGCCAGGACTACGGAGTCCAATCACGCAAACCCGATACAGCGCACAAACGAATTCCCCAAGAGAACAATCAATCGAACACTACTAAGTTGAGAAGCATAAGTTCTACACCGTAAGGTACCGTCTGAAATGAATACACTTAATGTACATGATAAAACACTTATATACATACATCGAAAACTTTACAATTAAAAGCGGGATACTTCATTAAAAGACAATTAGGATTTTGATTACACAAGAGCTAACAAAAGAACGTTTACACCAGCTCAACCTTTTTTTTTTCAAAATCACGGTTCAAAGTGTGGTTCCCTGTAAGGAAAACAAAGATAACGGGAAGGGGGTGAGCTTACCCTCAATGAGGTACCAAAATAATAGCAAGTAAGAATTACGGAACTTCATATTCAATTAGGCACATATGCAAATCAAATAAAGAAATGAACAACACCATAGATAGGAAGGATACGGGTGGATCTCAGGAGCCAAATTCCCATTTGCTTCACCGAAGCTTGATCAAATAATAGTTGACACTCCGTCAACTTTCAAATAAAGTAACCAGTCCAGTCCAGTAGAGCACCACTTTACACCAAAATCCCGTTCACCACACATACCCCTTACCGGGCCCGAACACCTCAACAGAAACAGAAGTGATAATACTCAAGTATACCGGAATCAAGGGTCTCAATACCCAAAGATTCCTAGAACAGACTACCGTGGTTCGTTATCTAATCGACCAAGCCCTTGCTAGCTCAACTCAAGTAACTTGCCACAGGTGTTGAGCTCAGAGGTCACAGAAAGGTCGTTGGATACCAGTCTCCAAACGACGTCCGAACAGACTCAGATACAGATAACAGATTACACACAGTAAATAGGTATACAGACAGACAAGAGAACGAGTGTGATAAAGTACACCCTCGTCTCAAACAGAATAAATAGATAATACAGTCATTCAAATCACAGATTGCAGGTGCAGAAACCAAGTTAAGCAACAAAAGAGGGGAGTGGTACACTCACCGGTTCCCGTACAGATACTTCAAAAGTTTTTTACCCAAAGTGGCTTTAATCGCCAAGAAACCCTAAAATAACCAAGATAAAATAATTATAGTTCGCACATCCACAAACCCAGTAAATGGAATGCATCAATGAGGCTCGACTACAAGTCGTATGCCTTCCCAGGTTAAGTACTAGTACAAAAGAATAAAATATGACTTTTGCGCAAAAAGATAACAGTTGGTCCTAGGGTTACAAACAACTCCCAAAACCCTTCATTTTTAGCAAGATCAACTCAACTTGAAAGAATCGCGTAGCCCTAGAATTTTGGGCAGCATGCCCTCTGTATTTACCTATTTTCCAGCCATTTATGGCTTCATTGTATTCCTCAACTCAGTCCAATTCAACACATAAGAAATCTCAATACAATAGCCCTTCAACTAGGCTCAAGTTCATCCAAATACAAAGCAAGTTTAGGAATGCAACTAGAAATCAAGTTTTGAGGACAAAAGCTAAATAGCAGGTTTGACGTATCTTAGCATATCGGTCACAACTGAAGCTACGATTATCGGATTGTGGTACAATTTATACCGATTCGAAGCTAAGACAAAGAGCTACAACTTTGATGAAGACCACTCAGTCCAGTTCATAGTGTATCCAAGTCCAAATTTCAAATTACAGAACCAATATCTCACAATCAGACTAGTTAACCGCACTATGATTAAACAACAATAACTCAGGCTACCGAAGTCCGATTGAGGTGTATCTTATGGAGTTTTGAAGCCAAGACATATATCCTTTTGGATTTCCACATTTAGCCCCTGAATGAAACGTCGTACCCTTCTTTGTTCAGTCATAATAAGTTCAGGGGCAAACTTGGCTAATCGAGTAAACTGGCTTTCGTATTCAGCCACGGATTGGGTGCCCTGGCGAAGTCGGATGAACTCGTCCTCCTTCTTTTCTTGGATCAAGGGCGAAAAGTACTTGGCGTTAAATTCTCTTACAAAGTTCACCCACGTTCTGGGTGTCTGCTCTCTCTCCCACTTGGTTCGAATAACATTCCACCAAGAGCGAGCGGCCCCTTCTAATTGGAAGACCGCAAAAGTAACCTGCCTCTCTTCGGAATAATGTAAGGCCGCAAAGATGTCCACCATCTTCTCCAACCATCTTTCAGCCATATCGGGATCGGGCCCTCCAAGAAACTTTGGTGGGGAGAACTTTTGGAACCTTTCAAGAGCTCGATCCTCACTTTCTACGTGATTCCCAGGGTTTTCGGGATTCTCGACAGGTGGGTTAGGGTTGTGGCCCTGTTGTTGCACAACATGGGCCAGCAAGTCGGTCATTTGCTGCATAGCGGCAACTATCTGGACATTTGGATCTATCCTAGGTTTAGGGTTTGGTCCAGTCGAGGTTTCCGCAGTGCCTCTATCAGAAGGTTGCCTATTTCCACGTCCATGGCCTCGTGCATTACGAGTGCCCTCCATGGTTCAAGTCACTCTAAGGTCGAGACACGTAATAACAATTAAAGAACCATACGGGCATAAACTTATAAACATCGGCAAATAATCAAAATAACACACAAGACATATATACACATAGAACATTCAGACACAGATGTTGCAAGCAGTCATACAAAAGCAGTCGGTCAAGGACATACAAAAGAAATCCCATGCAACAAAAGGGGTCCTCCAAAAGATTATATACAAAGTTAGGCCAAAACAACTAACTAAGCGCTTTTCCTAACTATTCCCTTCGTGGGATCAAAAGTGGTTCAAAAGAACTCTAGCCTAGCTCCCTACGGAGGCCACAGACTCTCCCCCCTGGCTAGAACTAGGGGTACTCCCTTCGCCATGTGTACTACTACTACGAGCCACTACTTGCGCATTAGCGCCAATCACACCTTGGATTAGCGCCTCGCACTCGTTAATAATGCCTTCGGAACGGTCTCTAACCTCCCGGACGACATTAGTAAAATTACTTTTTCTGACGATGAATTGCCGGCGGAAGGCATTGGACATAACAAGGCCCTGTACATAGTTGTTAGGTGCAATGGGAAAAGGCTGCCGAAGGTTTTGATTGATAATGGATCCGCGCTTAATATCTGTCCTTGGAGCACCTTGGAAAAGCTGGGATTGCAAGACATCAAGTTGAGGCCTTCAGGGACCATAGTTCGAGGTTTTGATGGAGCACAAAGAGAGCCAATAGGAGAAGTGGATTTAGTAGTTGAAATGGGACCCGCCCAGTTTCAAATAACCTGCCAAGTCATGCACTTTCCTAGTGTTTACAACGTTTTGCTTGGCAGGTCATGGATTCACAAGTCTGGGGCGGTGCCTTCTTCATTACATCAGTTGTTGAAATTTGTAGTAAATGACAAGCTGATAACTATATTTGCCGAAGAGGATTGCCTTGTAATCATCGATTCCGAGTCCAAAGAAGAGGGTAGCCGAAGCTCCACAGTGACCCCTCATAGCACATCTGATATTGTCTCCGTCAGTTGGATAACAAAGGAGGAGCAAGCTCTATCAAGGGCCAGTGTCATGATGGCTAAGGAGATGATCCGTGGAGGCTATGAATTTGACAAAGGGCTGGGACGAGATCTGCAAGGAATTTTAAAGCCAGTGGAAATTGTGGAGAAAAATGATTCGTTTGGTTTGGGTTTCCGACCGACTGCTAAGGATATCAGAGAAATGAAGGAGCGCAAGAAAGCGGAGAAAGAAGGAAGGCAAAGGGCTCTTGACATTCCACCACTGCATTATACTTTCCCACGACCAGCCGAGGTGATCATGTCAGAAATCAACCCAGTTGACGAAATTGAAGCTAGTTTGGCCCAATTGTTCGTTGGGGCAACATTTGAAGATAGTGTTCCAGGCGAAGCTGAATTTCCTGACATCCCCGAAGGATCAATTCCCAATTGGACAGCCGAGTTCCTGCCCGTTCGGAAGGAGTTTCGGTAAACTAAAAGGGGTTTATCATTCATGTGAATTCATGAAAAGTTGCATCTGTAAATAGCCAATGAAAACAATTTTACTTTTTGACTAACATTTTCGCATGTAAATATTGTTAAGTTTTCATTTCCATTTGCTTTCAATCAAAGGTTTTATGAAAATGTACAAGTTGTTCTTGTCATGTTGTTTTGTTTATTCATTTGTTTATATCTTCGTTGTATTGCTTGACCATTTGTTTGTTGTATGCTTATTTGCTTATTATCCCACATTCGTTAATTCTTTCAGATGGCCAAAAATAAAATTATTTGACCCTTTGGATATCACAATTCTGGAATTCAATAACGGCAATCTCTATATCACTCATGACTTGGAGGTCTGTGAATCCGAACTCCAAAGCGAGAGTGATAATGAGGAGGTATTCGATTCTTTTGCAAAGGACCTTGAACAATATGAGGAAAAACCAAAACCGAACCTGGAAGAAACAGAAAAGGTTAACATTGGCACTGAGGATGAAGTTAAGGAGGTGCAAATTAGTATTCATTTGAATGAGAGGCAGAAAAAGGAGATGCTTGAATTTTTGACTATGTTCCAAGATGTCTTTGCATGGTCCTATGATGATATGACTGGCATTTCAACTGACGTGGTAGTGCATAGGTTACCCACAGACCCTTCTTTTCCACCCGTAAAGCAAAAACCCAGAAAGTTCAAACCCGATATGAGCCTCAAAATAAAAGAGCAAATTGAAAAATAACTCAAAACCAACATTATCATTGTTTCCCATTACCCAATTTGGCTTTCAAATCCAGTCCCTGTTCCAAAAAAGAATGGAGAGGTGCGAGTTTGCGTTGATTATAGAGACATTAATAAAGCCAGTCCTAAAGATGATTTCCCTCTACCAAACATTCACATTCTCTTAGACAATACTGCCGGACATGAGATTGAATCCTTTTGCGATTGTTTTGCTGGCTACCACCAAATTTTGATGGCAGAAGAGGATAGGGAGAAAACTGCTTTCATTACCCCTTGGGGTACCTTTTGCTACCGAGTCATGCCTTTCGGTTTAAAGAATGCAGGAGCAACGTATCAGAGGACCATGACAACCTTATTTCATGATATGATCCACCGGGAGATGGAGGTCTACGTGGATGACATCATAATCAAGTCTAAGAGGGCAGAGGACCATTTGGTTGATTTGAAGAAGTTATTCGAAAGATTGCGGAAGTACAATTTGAAGTTAAATCCTGCGAAATGCGCCTTTGGAGCACCTGCGGGTAAGCTGTTGGGATTCATTGTTAGCAAGAAGGGCATAGAAATAGATCCGGCGAAAATCAAAGCAATTCGAGATATGCCAGTGCCGAAAACTCAGAAGGACGTGAAAAACTTCTTAGGGAAGATCAATTTCATTGGGAGGTTCATCGGCCAACTAACTGCCACATGCGAGCCGTTGTTCAAATTATTGAGAAAGAATGTGCCGTTGTATTGGAATGAGGAGTGCCAACAGGCTTTCGACAAGATTAAAGATTATTTGTTGCATCCACCAGTTTTAGTGCCACCCAAACTGGGCCGACCTTTGATTATGTATTTATCTGTACTCTATGGAGCAGTAGGGTGTGTTCTAGGTCAGCACGATGACTCTGGGAGGAAAGAACAAGCCATTTACTATCTAAGTAAGAAGTTCACACAGTACGAAGCTAATTATTCATTCATTGAGAAAAGCTGTTGTGCATTGGCCTGGGCGGCTCAAAAGTTGAGACACTACTTGTTGAGCCATACCACTTATCTTATTTCCCGATCTGATCCTCTGAAGTTTCTTTTGGAGAAGCCGATGTTAACCGGACGCCTGGCCAAATGGCAGATAATTCTATCAGAGTTCGACATTGTTTTCACTTCACAAAAGGCGGTCAAGGGGCAAGCTATAGCTGATCATCTGGCGGAAAATCCAAGGGATGATGATTATCAGCCACTTCATACTTATTTCCCTGATGAGAAAGTTTTATTCGTAGGCGCTACAGATGATATGAGTGAACAAAGCCCTGAATGGAGGCTTTTCTTCGATGGAGCTTCGAATTCCCTCGGAGTTGGAATTGGAGCTGTTCTGGTTTCACCCGAAGGGAAACATTACCCTGCCGCTGCCAAATTGCAATTTGCCTGCACAAACAACATGGCTGAATATGAAGCTTGCATTTTTGGTCTCAAAATGGCTTTGGAAATGGAAATCAAAGAGTTGATAGCTTTCAGCGATTCAGATTTGCTTGTACATCAAACCTTGAAACAGTGGATAACCAAAGATTCAAAAATTCTGCCCTACCATTGCAGTCTGCTTACTCTGGCCAAGCAATTTCGAAATTTGGAGTTCAGACATCTTCCACGTGCCCGAAACGCATTTGCCGATGCTTTGGCCACTTTAGCTTCTATGATCCAATATCCTGATGAATTGAGGATCGAGCCAATTCCGATTCAACTTCAAGACAAACCTGCCCACTGTTGGGTTGTAGACAAGTCCTCCGACAATGTTCCGTGGTATAATGATCTTAAGGAGTTTCTCAAAACAGGATCTTACCCTCTGCATGCTAAGACAAAGGACAAGAATTTTCTGCGTAGAATGGCTTCAAAATTTTTCTTAAATGGAGAAGTGTTATACAAAAGAACCTCAGATTTGAACCTTTTAAGGTGCATTGATGAGGATGAAGCTCAATATATGATGAAAGAAGTGCATAGTGGCGTTTGTGGACCTCACATGAATGGCCATTTGCTAGCGAAGAAAATCATGAGAACCGGATACTTCTGGCTTACTATGGAGCATGATTGTATAGATTTTGTCCGGGGATGTATGAAATGCCAAATGCACGGTGACATTATACGCGCTCCACCCACTGAACTGCATAGCATGACCGCCCCATGGCCCTGTTCAATGTGGGGTATGGACGTGATTGGTACAATCGATCCTCCCGCTTCAAATGGACATCGATTTATATTGGTGGCGATCGAGTACTTTACCAAATGGGTTGAAGCAGAGTCATTCAAACATGTCACGAAGAAGGTAGTGGCCAATTTCCTGAGAGATCACATCATCTGTCGCTTTGGAGTACCCGAAACGCTTATCACGGACAATGCCAAGAATCTGAACAATGACATGGTAGATGGACTATGTGAGCAGTTCAAAATCAAACACCGCAATTCTGCCATTTATAGGCCTCAGATGAATGGAGCTGTAGAAGCCGCAAATAAGAATCTGAAGAAAATTATCCGCAAAATGACAGAAAAGCATCGCGATTGGCATGAAAAGTTGCCTTATGCATTGATGGCGTACCGGACTTCTATTCGGACATCGACTGGGGCAACGCCATATTCACTTATGTATGGGATGGAAGCTGTATTACCAGCTGAGGTTGAAATTCCGTCGCTACGAATCCTTATGGAAGCTAAATTGGAGGAGGCCGATTGGATCAAGCAGCGCCATGAGCAATTGACTTTGATAGATGAGAAGCGATTCAATGCTATCTGTCATGGGCAATGCTATCAAAAACGTGTGGCCCGAGCTTACAACAAAAAAGTCCATCGGCGGGCATTTGAAGAAGGTGATAAGGTACTGAAGCGAATTTTGTCAATGCAAGATGAAGCTAAAGGCAAGTTCGCCCCAAATTGGCAAGGGCCGTTCATTATCCAAAAGGTATTACCTGGCGGAGCTCTTATTTTGGCGGAAATGGATGGACGGGTTTTCCCTCAACCCATCAACTCAGATATGTGCAAAAAGTTTTTCATTTGATCATGCAAATTTTCTTTAGAAATTCATGCAAATGGCGAAATGCAAGTCAGGCCATCTTCTTTTACACTAAAAAACATTTTATCTCTACTTGTCCCCTTTGAGCCATCAGAATTGACAAATCTCGTTTGATAACCCTTGAGAATTGCAAACCCCACACTGGGGCAAATTTGTTTCGAAAAAAAAAAAACCTACACTGGGGCAAATTTAGTTTTCAAAGAAAAATGCAAAAAGTGAGGAAAATACAATGAAAAATGCAAAGAGAGAAAATCTGATCAAACTGGGGCAAATTTTCCTCAGTTTCGGAGTTGTTCTCAAAAGGGTGCAATCTCAAGTTATTTCACCCCTCGTATCAAATCTGCTTTCAAGCCTCAACCTTTCTTGAAAAACACCCCACCTGACCTCATTACAAAAGCCCAAAGTCCTGGTTTTCGTCACTTGCTGCATTTCTATAAGAAAATTTGTTAATCAACTGGCAGGTGATGTCCGTAATGTCTTCGCCTAATTTTACAAGGGAAGTACATTTTACTGATGCCAGAAATCTTTAATTCATGTTTCTGAGTCGATCATGGTCGAGATATTTCATTCTTCTTTAGGTGAAAACCCGAAGGGGCACCTCGAAAGAAAAAGAAAAAGAAAAAGAAAAGAAAAAAAAGGAAAAAGGAAAAGAAAAAAGAAAGAAAAGAAAAAGGAAAAGAGAAAAGAAAAACAACAAAAGGGGTGGGGGCAACCTTGGTGAAAACCCGAAAGGGCGCCAAGGTAGGTTTTCTCAACAGACAAGCTCAAGAAGGAACAGCCGGTGACCTGGTTCATTTGGGGTTTTCCTCATATTTGTGATACTTCTGCCAATATCGGATTCCGAAAAGAAAATATCCAAAGTTTTGAATATGATATTCGTTGGTTAAATTTGTATTTGTTCTTTACAAATATTCTTTTGCAAAATGTATCTTTATAAACCTCTTGGTTATTCTCAAATTATTTGTGTATGAATGCTTATGATTGTCTACATTCTTTTGCATGCTCATCTTTGCCTAACATAGGAAATCATCTTGCATATACATTGATTTTTATATGACTAATTTTCATGCATCATTTTTTCACCATTAAATTCAAATGAATGATAAACCCTGAGGTTTGTGCAAAGATAAGGGATTCAATCATCAGTTATAGTGAGTGACATGCAACAAAGCTGCCACCTAGATTGGGTGAAGTGTTAAATCCGTATTTTATCAGTCTCAGAATTTGAAAGGTTTCAAGTTCGACTAAGGCAGATGCCGCCGAGCCGAAGTAAAAGCATCACAAGACTCATGTTTACACGACTCTCAAGGCAAACCGGATCAAATAATGGTGGCAAGCCCATTATTTCTTTTTTTTCTTGCAGGAATGTTGCATTTACAAACAAAAGCAGCCACTCTCTTTTTGGCACATAAACCGATGTCAGACAAAGCTTCCCAGTAAACAAGGATCGATGTTATTTGCAAGACTCGATCATAAGAAACAGCATCAGCTATCGTTTCAGTCATAGAAATCCAAATTTCCCTCTTGGTACAAAAGTTGAACTATTCTCAGGTAAAAAAAAAAAAAAAAAAAAAAAAACTTAATTCATTGTTTAAACTTCCCCAGTGAAGTTCCGTTTTAAATTCCTGTTCGGGTCAGTCCCGTTTTAAATTCCTGTTCGGGTCAGTCCCGTTTTAAATTCCTGTTCGGGCCAGTCCCGTTTTAAATTCCTTGTTCGGGTCAGTCCCGTTTTAAATTCCTGTTCGGGTCAGTCCCGTTTTAAATTCCTGTTCGGGCCAGTCCCGTTTTAAATCCCTGTTCGGGCCAGTCCCGTTTTAAATCCCTGTTCGGGCCAGTCCCGTTTTAAATCCCTGTTCGGGCCAGTCCCGTTTTAAATTCCTGCGGGTCAGTCCCAGTTTTAAATCCCAGTGTTTTAAAATCCTGTTCGGGCAGTCAGTCCCGTTTTAAATTCCTGTTCGGGTCAGTCCCGTTTTAAATTCCTGTTCGGGTCAGTCCCGTTTTAAATTCCTGTTCGGGTCAGTCCCGTTTTAAATTCCTTGTTCGGGTCAGTCCCGTTTTTTTAAAAGTCCTGTCCGTTCAAATCATTCTGCAGCCGAATAACACAGGTAAGTATTTGGTGTCTACTTCTTTGTCTCAAGTTTTTTCAAAACTCAAACAAAGAGGGGCAAACTGTAGACACCAAATTTTTAAATAATTTGTATGTTGCATCTAATTCATGATTTTGTTTTAGATTGTCTGCATTTTAGTTGTTACCTTTTTATTTGTCTTTTATTTGCTAATTATTTGTCATATTAATTTTGTTCACGTTTTAGTTTTAGTTTTAGTTTTAAGTTTTAACGTAAAATTTGTGAAAAAAGAAAAGAAAAGAAAAGAGGAAATTGATGAAAAATGGAAAATTGTGCTTTGTGGATTCTAGTTTATTTAGATTTAGTTTCTATTCAATAAAAAAAAATCAAAAATAAATCAAAAAAAAATAAATCAAAAAAAAATCAAAAAAAATAAATCAAAAAATCAAAAAATCACAATTCTATTTCTGCCGGCTCCATTTTCCATCCAAAAAACCCTTTTTGAACTATACTTTGGGTTATTTGTGCAAAATATTGGGTTATTTGAATTTTTGCCAAGTTAAGTTAATATTTCTTGACGTAGAGTGTGTTATTGCTTTAATATTAATTCCTTGAATTTCAATAGCTAATTTTAAGTATCGATAATGATAGGTGTTAAGGGAGACTAGAACTAAGTTGAATCGTTTTAAGGGCAAACTTTCTACAATTACCCTTAGGATGATGTATTTCAATAATTGAATTCTGCAAGGGTAGTATACCAGTAGGCATTCGATTTACATTTGGGATAAATTTTGGAATTTGATTAGGATTGAGGACGTAAGTGGAACCTTGGATGAAATGTGAAAAGACCAAAATAGCCCTTCTCCAATTCAAATTCACCATGCAGCCAAGAAATGATTCTTGAACAAATGCAACTCCAAACACTTCCCAATTTCGGCCGAATCCGTTTCCACTTCACAATCCAGTAGTTTCTATCCTTAGTGTCGGTTTCTTTCTCCACTACCACACGCCACTATATCAACTATTAATCACCACAACTCTTCCATATTTTTTGTTTCACATTTCCATTGCCTTATTCTGCCGTGAGCTGTGATGGAGCAATTGCATAGGGATTAACGACCGAGAGGGAGAGCTGAGCATCTCATTGTTTCCTTTCGGCCGCAAGCTAAAAGAAGAGGGAGGGAGACCTGCTGCTCACTCTTTATTCTAGTCATGAGCAGGCGGAAAAACCGAGAGCTATATTATCTTCAATCCAGCCGCGAGTTTGAGCAAGCAAGAGGGAGAGTGGCGGACTGAAATTTCTGGACTGACCGAGAAGGAAGAATTTGCAGCTGCCAGTCGTGTGTTTTAGGCTTCAAGCTAAGGTAATTTCTGGTCTTAGCTGAGTGGTCTATGGGTTGATGAGGCTGTCTATAAGCATGCATGTGGGGTTGTGTGGTCAGATGATAGTTAAGTCACAGAAAAATCTGTTTGAGCAGGAACTATGGTTGCCGAGAGTTTAAGCTGGAAATTTGCAGCTTCGGTTGACCAAGTTTTGATGATCTGAGCTATATGTATGTTTAACTAACCAAAGTCTGGATGATCTAGCTCTGCATGAAGCTAATTTACTTGGATTAAGCAAGAAAATTGAAGGAATACCAAAAATCTGGTTGCATGCATGTCAATCGAGAGAGTTGGGATGAATTTCTGGCTAGATGGTAATTTTGATGACATTTGAACTCGGTCTTGGATCCAATATTAATAGATAGATTGTTAATTGGTGTTGCATGTGTATTGTATGGTCAGAAATTCGGTTGGTTGGCTGGAAATTTTTATTGGAAGTTGTTTGATTGTTAAACAAATTTTCCAGTTTAGCCGTTGAAGTTGTTTTGGAAATAGCATGGGTATTTTAGCATGAAATTTGCTGGAAAGTGGTTGATTTTCACTTGGTTAGGTGTTTGACTAATTAAAATCAGATGATTAAGCTTTGCAGGAAGTTTATTGGTTCGGCTAAGCAAGAAAAAAAAATGAAATAGTGAACGGCTACATGCAAGTTCATCCAAGGATGGTGAACAGAATTTCTGGAATTGTGGATGTTTATAGTTGCTGTCCGAACTTGATCTGAACTAGAAATGATAGTAATTTCATTAAGTAGCCTTGCATGTTAGTTTTGGGTACTTAACACAATGATTTAACCGAGGTAAATTCGGATTCATGCCCAAGTACTTGCTGGAAAATGCATTTCAACTTGCCAAATCAGTTTTATATGTTCCAGATTTTTCAACTTGCTGAACGTATTTTATTTGTATTTGCACTGGATTTTGCTCAGTTTTTTTTTTTTCTATTTGTTTGGATGATGGTTTGCTGCCTAGTTTAAAGCCTTGTGTTTGGATTTGATTGTGTTTGAAAGCTGGATTTTGTAAAGTGCCGAATTGCAGAAAGCTTGCTGCGTTTTTTTCTGTTTCATTCTTGTGCTGTTTAGTTTTCTTTCTACCTTTGATGATTAGCTCCATTTTCTTGTTTTAATGCTACAATGAAGTTACAAGTTTAGTTGGTGATTGGTAGTTAAAACTCTGATATATGGTGAACACATTTGTATGTTGAAATGCAAGAAAAGCTGCGGCTGAAGGTGCACAAAGCCAGATTTGCTTCTTTTATTATTGATGGATAATGAATTTCCTTCCTTTGTTGATGATCAAAACCAGATTTGCCATCTTAATCTTGCACCCAAAATTTCATGTTTTAAATTGGGTCAATAATTTCTGGGTTGATGAATTTGTTTGCATGATAAAAATGCGAAAGATTGCGGCTGGAAATTGCTGCTGCACTTTGTTTTTTTTAGCAGTCACCGAACTATATTTTGCTTGTTTGAGCATGTTAAATGGTTTATGTCTTGGGGTATACTAGTGGGTAACATGCGATATTTGCCTCATTATGTTTTGATTTGAGCTCATGGATGGTCTGTACAAAGAGTAAGCTACAAATTTGCAGCAGATTATAAGAAAGTTTTTTTTTCATTTTTCTTCGCATGAGAGGCTGCCAGAATTTGTATTTGGAGTTGTTGGCCTGTTGAGTTACGCTTGTCTTTGATTTAATGTTGAAGCTTGGATCGATTGGCTGAATTTTTAATTGTGCTAGGAGTGCATTTGAGCAACTCGGTAATGCAGCAATTCACCAAAACTGGTTTAGTTGTCTACCTTGCTAGTTTTCAGTTTTTGCAGCATGAAATAGGAAGAACAAGTCAAAGTTGCTGGATTTTGTTTTAGCATTTGAATATTCTTGTTTTCTGGATTTTTGCGTTCCGAAGAGGGGGAAGAATGTTTGATCTCCTTACAAGTTTTTTTGTTTGTTGGATTGTGTTTGCATGGTAGAATGGAAAGAAGCCACGGCTGGAAATGAAATTTGTTGCAGAGAAAGTTTCTTCTACGTGATTGCATGGCTTTTGCATGAAAATGACTTTCAAAAATCGCACTCCAACCCCTTGGCTTCCATCTAATGCTTCCATGGCCCAATTAATTGGAAACTTAATTAATTTTGTCCTCCTAACATGCCATTTCCTCTTTAATACATCTTGATTTGTTTTGGGTAGATACTTAAGGGATTGTAGAATGAATTTGAAGGGTCTAATAATTTCTTTTTCCTAGACTTGTAGTTAATTTGATTTTTTTTGGATTCTTTGGCATTTGGTTGTTTAGCTACTAGTAAATTGCTCCTCGTTTACCTTTTTGTGAATTTTCTAGTTTGATTTGGTAAGTTTCACCTTAGATTCTTAATTTTATTTTATGTTTTTTTAGTTCCTTAGTGTTTATAATAGTAATAAATTGGCCCTTTAGACCTCTTTAATTTTTTTTCCAATTGGGTTTTTGTTTGTCTTAATTGGTTAAGTACGAGTAGTTTACTTTCCTTGGAATGCTTCGAGTGATTCAATTTGACGGTTGTTTCCATTTTCTTTTAATTTTTCTCAATTAAAGTGGTACCTTGACCTTTTTATTGTTTTGAAGCCATTTTTCTTTCATTTGGTCACCATTCAAAGGGGGCGGTATATTTTCTTTTATCCCTTTTTGTATCTCTTCTATGTGATCCAACGTGTTACGTGGAAATTACATGACTATTTGCTTTCATTGCCTTTCTTTAGTTCTTTCATTTCATTTACTTTTGCTTTTATTTAAGTTCTTCTTTATGGGGTATGTGTACACCTCTTGGCTTGTAATAGATAGGGCTTGGAGGAGCATTCAATGAAGACCTATCGAAGACGTGTGCCTAGCTAGCAAATGTAATAGTTAGGGCTTTAATTGCCTATGTGTTATGTGTTACTTGCTTTAATTAGGTTCTTGCATCTAGTTGAGCATGCTAAGTGTTATGTGCTATGTGTTTATAAGTGTTTGGCATGTCTACTCGCTTTCCATGGTCATGAATGAATGTGATGGACGAATGTACGTTTCCACTAGTCCAACGCTAGTCGGAATTCATAGAATGGGCTAGTCCAACGCTAGACCCTTAGGGATTTC
The DNA here is from genome assembly GCF_003713205.1 of Coffea eugenioides. Taxonomy (NCBI): domain Eukaryota; kingdom Viridiplantae; phylum Streptophyta; class Magnoliopsida; order Gentianales; family Rubiaceae; genus Coffea; species Coffea eugenioides. The sequence goes on from NW_020863792.1 coordinate 16,467, forward strand.
CCCTCGTTAGTACATGTTTGCATGTTCATTACATGTCATGCATTCTTTTAGTTTTATCATTTTGCATGCCCCTCGACCCCCTTTTCCCTCCATTTTAGGATTTTTGCATTTCATGCTAGTTATAGGGTTCATTCGCTTGAGAGTCCCCTTAAATATGGGATATAGACGAGCGTGGCTTTTTCTAAGCCTTAGCACGCTTGTATTCCCTCTATAAAAGGGTAAATTGAGTCACGATTTAGGTCTCCCCGTACCCAATATGCATGCGTTCCCTAGGCTCATGCATTCTAAATCCACTCTATCATTACACTTTCACTTTTTGTTCCATTTTGCACACATACACCTTTTATCCCTTCACTTGCACACGAACACTTTTGTTCCATTTTGCACACGTGCACCTTTATGTTTCTTCACTTGCACACGAACACTTTTATCATCACTTGCACACATGCACTTCATATTATCATTTCACATACCGTACCTTGCCCACTTACGTGCACATTTTCCTTCACATATTTATTGTTTTTTTATTACTTTTTCAAAACTCATGTCCTCACATTGCATACATGCATTCCATTCATTTGCATCCCACTCGCATTATTCGTGACTTCTTCAAAGGATCGTCATTGGGCTTCACAATTAATGTGATTGGCACCACTCAACCTTTGAAGAGAAATTTCCCCAATACCCCTAGGTCTAGGGTTTGCATTCATGTAGTACATCCAAATGTAATAAATTCTTTGATTAAAACAAGAAAATCTTTGATTAAATCAAGCAACTAGCCTTGGCTAGGTCGAAGGGGTGCCTTGGATTTTATCCTTGCCTTCCCCTTCGTCAAATGTGACTCCCGAACCTTTTTCGTTGGTTTACGTGGACTAGGAGTCGTTTAAAAGGGGTTTCTTACTACTTTTTCCTATTTTTCTTTAAAAATTCATTTTTAGGTGACTTGGTACACCTTAACTCATTACCAAGTGGCGACTCCGATTTTTTTATTTCAAAAAATCCTTTTTAAACTATAATTTTGGGTCAAATCGTCGCATTCTCAAACCCCCATTTAGACCCATTTTTCTTTTAAATCACAATTCATTTTCCAAATCACAAATTGAATCAAAAAATACATTTTTAAACCATTTATTTATTTTATCAAAAAATGGGGCGCGACACTTCAAAATCAATTTTTTGATCAATAAAAATTCGTGAGTTATTCACTTTTTCTCTTTCCAAGAGAGCTCCTTTGAATATTTGAGAATCTTTCTCAAGTTATTCATACCGAACTTATCAATCAAGTATCTCCTTGGTTGTGGCGTTCTACTACCTTTAATTTGGTTCGCTAATTCATTAAGTCACGGGTTGAGTTGTATCAATATTGTTCGCCACTTAGAGTGTTAGATTGGGTCAAATTCTCCGCTGCCAAACCGTTGGTGTCGTTGTCTAGATCATGTCGAAGTGCGTTTCACATCAGTTGGTATCAGAGCTAGTTGACAACCACCAGGTTATATCCTTCTTTTCTTTTGTGTTTGAGCCACATACCCTTGTTCCAAATCAGTTCGTGTGTTAATTAAAAAAAAAAAGTACTATAGCATCATACTGTTCATCGCTACTGTAGTAATACTATTCACCAGGTCGTATTGTTCATCCAAAGTACTGTAGCGACACTGTTCATCCGAAAAAAATTTGTTTTACATAACTGGTGTTTCTTTCTTGTTTTGGTGTCTTGTTATATTGTTCTTGAAGTCTTGTGTTGGTTTAGAGTCAAAAATATAAAAAAAATTTGGTCGCTAGTTTTTGTTCTTGAAAGCCGAAATCAAAATAGGGTTATTTTGAACAAAGAGGGTTGGGAATTTTGTCACATCTTGCACTTAAAAAGGCTGTTTACATTAATTTCTTGAAGTTCTTGGATTGCATAGTGGGTTCTTGAAATCCAACGTTCAAACTAGGGTTTCTTGACAAAGGGTGTTGGGAATTTTTATGTGTTGCACTAAAACCAGGCTGTTTACCTTTGATCTTGGAAATCTTGATAATATCTTGAATTTTCTGGAAATTCTTGGGTGAATCTTGAAGTATTGGGTTGGTAATCTAGGATTCTTAAATTCTTGAAGTCAAGTTTACCATATCTTGAACAAACCAAACCCCAGTTCTTGTTTCTTGAAATTTGGGCTGATCTTGTGCAAAATTAAAAAATGAAATTCTTGTTTCTTGTGTGTGATCCGAATTGAAAGAGAAGAAAAAGAAATCTGATTGCGTTTACAAAAAAAAGAAAAAAAAGAGTATGCAAGAAAAAAGAAAATCAGATTCACAAGGAAAAAGGAAACCAACTTGAATTTGGAAACCAAGTTGACTTGGGTTTGCAAAACAAATCCTAGTTGCACTCAAATTGCCAAATTTTGATTGGTCACCTTTGTACACGTGAGATACCAGAAAATCAGCACCTAAACTACCCAAAAACAGCCCAAGAAACCTTGTTTACAACTCCTAAAAATACAGCCTAGTGCAATTGGGTAGAGTCCATCTAGGGTTCCAAAAAATTTCTGCCATTCTTACCCTTGTTTGAGTCGAGTTGTGCAATCTATCTCATTTCAATTTGTGTTTTTTGAGTCTTTTCTAGTTTTAAATTCGTGTCTAAGGGTTCCACAACAAGTCCAAATCAGTCTTGACTTGTACCTAGTCACTAGTTTCCAAATTGAGTCCTTGTCAAAGTCAAATACTACCAAAGCTTGAGTTACCTTTTGTGGACTAAAATCTGGGCATTTTCACCGTGTTTTGCTGCCAGTTTTTGAGTCACTTGACAGTCCAATCAGCCCTAAAATTCCAGCCACTAATATGCCACCATCTTGTGCACACTGGGTAAAAGTTTGGTTGGATTCTTGGAGGAAATTCTGATTTCTTCAAAAGAAGCAATCAAGTGAATTGAGAAGTTGATTGGTGAGATCATTAGAGTGTTTCAAACACTTGAGTGATACACGAGTATGAGTGCATACATGTGAGGGTGTGTTGTGAGGAAACTTTCCTTTGTTTTGCTAACCTTTTTGCAGGATAAGGATGTCCACCAAAGGGAGTTCACACCACTTTGACCCTACACTTATGTCAGAATCCATATTGGGAGATCTTGAAAGGAAGTTAAACAAATCAGTCCAACTCATGTATAAAAGGCTTGATAGAATTGAGAATGAATCTCTCAAGAGGAGGGGTTCCATTCAATCTAACCGTGCTAAAATGTCAAACCATGAATTTCATACCCTCAAGGAGGAGATAGATCGTGATCGTTCGAAAAGTGTTTATGAGAAATACAAGCACACTTGTAATGACTATAAAGAGGACCAAAGGAGGAAGTGACAAACATCTAAAAAGGGTTCATTCTCAACCAAATCAGCTTGCTCATTTGAGAAGTGTCATAATCATACTCGAGCTGTGGAGCATAAGAGTTCTCGCAATTGGTCAACACATGGTGAGCTAAAGGAAGAAAGGTTGATCAAAAGGGAAAAGGAGCCCAATACATCAATTTCTTCAAAGTCTAAGAATACAATCAAAATATCTGAGGAGCCGTGGTGGTGGGATTCTTATCAACACCTCCAACGACAAAAACTTGAGAAAGAACGAGTTGTGTGTGATGGTGCTCAATGTGAGGTTAAAGTTGAGAATGTGCTTGAGGTAAAATCCGAGGAAATAATCAAAGGAAGAGTGAGTGAACATTCAAAAGATTTGTATGAGAAATATTCCATGAGTGGTTCAGCCATAGTGGAAAAACAAGAGAGAAAGCAAACATCTATTGCAAAATCTAAGGATGTGAAGAGAACTTCTTATTGTACCAACTATTTTAACTTTGCATTGCCTAGTGTTTCTTGTTTTGTTCATGTTAAGCAAAGTGCAATCACCTTGATTTTAAAATGTTCCATTCCTACATCCTTTACAGAATTGAAGAGCTTCCATGGAGTTTGTCTTGTAGGAGTTCGATCAATTTGGTGCCCATTCATGGAATCGGATGTTTTCAAAGCTGTTCACGTCTTTGGAGGATCAAACTATGTGTACCCTCAAGACGTTAGAACTGACCATGTGCCACGTTAGAACTATTTTATTGTACCATAAAAAATTGAAACTTTAATGGGTTGTTGATGGGTTTCCTCGAAACCTTGATTTAGGTGGGTGACTTGAGGAAAATTCCTTGTATTTGCATGGCAAGCTAGGTAGATGATATGAGTCAAGCTATGCCATCGGATAAGGTTCAAGCCCCACTAGGACTAGTTACAAGAGCTCGTGCCAAAAAAATGCGCCAATCCCTTCAAGTTCTTGTATGCACGATCCAAGAGAGAGTTGGGGATGATTTGAAGGTCATTGAAGGTTTGGAGAATGAAGATTCAACAATATATACCTTGCTCCAAGTTGAAGAGTCAAGTGAACATTAGTCTTGCTTGTTGCCTTAGCCAAAGTCGAGGGCTTAGTTGTCATTTTAGTTTCTATTTTAGTTATTTATTTTAGTTAATAAAGTCAGCCAGAAACACCTTTATCTTGGCCGAACACTCGAAAGTATTTTTACTTAGTAAAATCAGCTTTACTTAGGATTTCTAGTTTAAGTGAATCCAATTCACTTTAGGTCTAGTTTAAGTGAATCCAATTCACTTTAGGTTGTCAAGTGTATGGCTATATATAGACGAGGCAAGGGACCTTCAAAATCAATTTTTTGATCAATAAAAATTCATGAGTTATTCACTTTTTCTCTTTCCAAGAGAGCTCCTTTGAATATTTGAGAATCTTTCTCAAGTTATTCATACCGAACTTATCAATCAAGTATCTCCTTGGTTGTGGCGTTCTACTACCTTTAATTTGGTTCGCTAATTCGTAAAGTCGCGGGTTGAGATTGTATCAATATTGTTCGCCACTTAGAGGGTTAGATTAGGTCAAATTCTCCGCTGCCAAACCGTTAGTGTTGTTGTCTAGATCATGTCGATGCGATCTTGACCTTGCAAGAACCTATCTTGAAGAACCGAATCGATCAGGCAGCGGAAGGATCTATCATGATCAGGTTATGGATAGAAAAGATGGAAAAACCTCGACCCCTCTAATCTCTGAAATTGCGAACAATATTGATACAATCTCAACCCGCGACTTAACGAATTAGTGAACCAAATTAACGGCAGTAGAACTGTGAGGACCCGAAAAATTTCTTATTTTTATCGAATATTATTGGTTTATTTAAATATTTATTCACCTGTTTTCTCCAAATAATTTATTTCAACCATTTTAAGTCCATTAATATGGAACAATGTCTTCCTTATATTTTTAAAACGTCCCGTTAGCAAATTTAATTTTCGAAGGTTCGTTTGTGACAGCCCTACTTTCCCCTAAGGCGAACCAAAGAGGTTAGCGGACTGCCTGCCCAGCTCTCGCCAGGACTAACGTTGCAGACAAACGCGATCTAAAACGTTAGGAAAAATAAAACGTGCTCACACAAGCCGGAATCACAAGATAGCCAAACGCAAACTAAACCATTGGTGAATAGTGGGTGCCATGTCATATAACTCGGAAAAACATTCCCAACTAAATAGGACACATAAACAGGGTTAAAACAGTGTTATACACATACGTTTGTAAATTTACAAAACAAAAGGGAGATAATTGGATCAAAATACATTTAGGGTTTTGCCCAAAAGGAGCTATTCAAATTACATTCACATAAGCTCAATTCGGCAACCAACATGCATAGCCTTTCCAAAAGTATTCAAATTCCTGTAAGGAAAATAAAAGGAATAGAGTGAGCTTACGCCCAGTGAGACACTACCACTCAAGCAACGAAGATCATATAAGCAGATAGCATTTCATTCCAATTCATCTAATAAAAGTAAGCCAAGAGTACACATCAATAAAGTTGGTAAAAGGATACAGACGGCTCTCAAGAGCCCCTTTCCTTGCTTGTATACTTGATCGGACTTCATTGACCCTCCGTCAATGTTTACGAGTAACCAACCGTAGGCTCCACTTTACTTCAATTCCTTCCACCCAACATACCCCTACCGGGCCCGAACTCCATACAGTACAAATTTGGTAATACTCGAGTATACCGGAATCGAGAGTCTCATACTACAAGATTCCATATAACAGTCCCCATGGCTCGTCAATTTTCACGACCAAACCCTTGCCGGCTCGATTCAATTGACCACCAATAGGGTTGAGCTCAGTGATAACAGTAAGGCCGTTGGATACTCGTCCATACGACACCAATTCAAGTATTTGCATGTATCATTCAATTTCACGGTAAACAGTCATATATAATACAAAAGGGGTGAGAGCGGTCAAGTACACCCTCACTTTAATCAGTTTCAACAGTGCAAATAAGCATTCAAGGCATCCAGTTCAAATAGACAAAGCCACACAGTAACAAGCAAGTGAGTAGTACACTCACCAAGCAAGCAAGTGGAATTTCGTAAACTTCCGCCCAAAGAGCGTCTTTACTCACCGTCACGCCCTAAAATATTCAAATAAACACAATAAGACTCGATTACAAGTCATAAACCAATTCCACATACTACCAAAATAGGGCTCCATAAGAATGTATAAGCACTAGAGTAAACCAGGGAAATCCGGAAATGGAATTAAGCTCTAAACCATAAAAACAGTTTTTGACATTATTTTGCGGTTTTGGCACCATTGGCACTACGATTATCGGATGGAGGTGAAATACACACTGTTTCGAAGCTAAGAGGTTGGGCTACAATGTTGAAGAAGGCTACTCAGTCCAGTTCATAGTGCAACTAGGTCAAAAATTCAATATACTAAACCAAAACCGCAAAAACAGGTTAACAAACTGCATTCTGGTTAACGAACCGTAATTCAGGCTACCTAAGTCCAAATCAAGTGATTCCAAAGCCATCCGAAAGCTAATACACCAGGATACATTTCTTAAGAAGGCGTCAATAACCAAATCAGAAGTATTCCCAACCAAATTAACCAATTACAGAAGCAATTATCAAGTTCGGGTAGAAACAGGGCAGCAGGGGTATTTCAGTCTTTTCATAATCTACGCTACTCCGATTGGCCTGAAATTTTGTAGGAATCTCTAAAATATCATTCCCTACAACTTTCATGTTTTAACCCAAGGCTAATTCGGTCTCTAACTATGATGAATAGTATCGGACAGAAAGGGGGTAATCGAAACCCTAACTTCCGAAATTTCCGTTCAATGCGGAAATTTTCCGCAAATAACTACAATTGACACACTAAGGTTTCATTCCATATCATTTCCAACCATCATACATAACCACACAACATTAATCATATGAAAACAGAAAAATCATGAATAATTATAAAACTTCACCAAATTCAACCAAAATCATGATATAATCCACCAAATCACCCCTTAGGCTACCACAAGTCATTAATTAGACATCATTAGATAGAGGAGAGGGGTTCCTTCACTACTCACCTTAGTAACCAAAGAAAAGAGACCACTTAGCACCTTAAGCTTCCAAACAACTTCACTAATCACTTCACAACCACTCACTTTAGGGTTTTTATGGAGTAAAAGCAAGATTAAACGGTTGGTTTGTTGAATTTGAGCAAGATTGGAGCAAGAATTTGGAGAGCTTTTCCCTTTCTTTTTGTTTGAAGTGGCCGGCCACACGAAGCTTGGAAATGAAGAGTTTTGGTCAATTTTTGGGTTTATTTAGTAAAAAGGTAAAAAGGTGAATAGTAGTCAAAATGCAAGATTTAATCATATGGTGACACTTGTCACCCTATTTAATGCATGCATATCACTTTGTTTCCTCTCACACCAATCCACTTGGTAACCTCTAATTATCTCATAACACCCGGTAAATTAAACCCAGTATCCCAAACTTAACTTAATTGGTCGAATTTGACCGAACTTTCCGCACTAGCGGATCCCACGTCTAATATACGTTCTTAATTTTTCAAAATCTAACCGATACTAGAAAAATCTTCTAAAAACTATATTTACTCATAAAAATTATTTAGAAAATTTTCTAATAAAGAAAATGCATAAAAGGCGTGCAAATAATTAAAATAAGGCCTAGAAATATGGAAATGTACGGGTTCTCACATCGTTTAAGTGAGAAATAATGAGTACATGTGTTTCAAGGTGATATTCTATTCGAGAGTGTAATTATCTTGGGGAAATTAAGAATGATCAATAGTAGATTAAGAAAAGTTAATTGAGCAATTAAAGGTGAATGAGTTCTAATTAAGTGCATACTGCTCGCGCGTCATTAGTTTTCCGAAAGACGCGTTGATACAAATTTATTGGAGATTGAAGAAGTAATACTAGACTCATGTGAGGACCTACTGCAAATTTACTTATCTTAAACTCCTATTACTGGCTTATTTAAATATTTAATTGGCCGTTTGCTCCGAATATTTTATTCCAACCTTTTTAGACCCAATTGCATGGAACTATGACTTGCCTATATTTTTAAAATGACTTGTTACAAAATTTAAATTTTGAAAGCTCGTTTAGAGTGAATAGTGGATGCGTGTTTGGAGACAATAATCGATTCCAGAATACAATAAGTTTGGAAAATTGGAGACTTGTACATTAGTCTTGAAATAGGTATTTTTATGTTTAAATGTTCAATTATTAGTTAGTGATACTATCGTTATAAGAATTTCTTGGAATTTTCACTTTATCGCGCACAAATCGGAAGTACGCGTTATCGCGTGCGCGATTAATTGAGGGACTTTAGACCCTTATTTTTAGACCATTAAGAGTGAATAATAATAATATGAATGGAAGTGCATTAAAGGTTTAGTGCACAAGTGAAACAAACTCGAAAGGAATCGAGCACGAAACGCGCGCGTGTGCGCGCGAGGAGAGAGTTGACTTTTGAGGCAATTTGAACCACACACTTAAGCTTCTTAAGGAAGCTTCATTTTCAGCACAACTCTCTCTCTCTCTCTTCACTCAAACAGCCGGCCATCCAAGGAAGAAAAAGAACGAACATTTCTTCTTGATTTCACCTCTCAAATCTCATCCAAATCATCTCAAAATTCACACACAACTTGCAAATCACTTGGTGATCAACCTAAGCTAGGAAAGGAGCTTCATCTCACGGTTTTTCTTGAGCTTAAAGTGACCAAAATTTTCTGCCTTAATCATCTAAGAAGGTATACAACGATCAACCTCTTAATTCTTGATTTATGGAAGTTATATTGCACTTATGAGCTCATAGATTCACATGGGTAGCTTTATATTGTTGGAAATCTTGTGAGTGGGCTCTATGAAATCCCACATTGGCTTGATGAATTGATTTGATGGGATTTGATGTTATTTATGTTGGATTAGTGCTTAATCTAGTGAAAATAAGTGGTGTTGTGAAAGATAGCTCAAAGGAAGTGAAAAGGAAATTTTACCGTTTCTGCCCCTGCCATTGTTGTGCACTTTGGTGCACTTTTTTGTGGTCCAATTGACTTATTTTTGATGTAAATGTGTTGTGTATAAAGTTTCCTAAAAAATTTACGTGATTTGGATGAGTAAATGTTGAGATTTCGAAAATTTGCCAAAGCTGGAAACGGGTGTCCAGAGTGCTCTGGCAGTGTTTTTGTTTCGGCCATAACTGTTTACTCCGACGACGAAATTGAGTACCGTTTGTGGCACTAGAAACTAGACATTTCCAGTTTTCTAATGGTATAAAATTCATGCCCTGATTCCACTTGAGTGAGCCGTACCAACCCTATAACGTTGCCTGTTCTGTTTCTCATATGTATTGGAAGCTCTGTTCTGAGCTACGACTTGATGCTCAAATATCAGCTAGTTGTGGATAGAAGTTTTGAATGATTCCTTCTAATAAATTGTAGCTTTATGAATTTAGTTTTCAACGCCACTAACCAGACTCAATTCCGAGTTGAATTGAGTGAGATGTGGCCGAAATTCAGAACTGTCTTCGTGAAAGAAAACCCCAATACTGGACTGATCTATAGCTAATCTTGATTTGGAACTTGTTATTCGAAATCCTTGGTGTCTATCACCTACCAAACATATTTTGGATGTTTCCTAGACTTTGTCTTCATAAATGAATCATGTTCGAGGAATTTTAATTGGCCAAATGTTTGAGAAAAGAAAAACGAAAATGCAAGACAGATTTGCCTTAGCAAATTGTGGAACTTTAATGGTTTTGTTAACCGACTTCCCGAACGAATTTTTGCATGAAACTTGACAGAGAAATAGCCCTTATATAGTAGTGTAATCATACCAGATTTGGTGCCATTTTGAGTCCATTTCGATGCTCAACCAAAGATTCAAAGTCTATGTTTTAAACCTGGAAAATGGTCTAACCGTCCCAACTTTTGGGTAACTTTGAGCCGCCATATCTTGGTGTTCAAAACTTCAATTCTTGTTCCGCTTGTTTTGTTTTAAACTTTGGTTGTAACTCTAACTGAGTTCCAAATTCAGAAGTTAGTTCGCATTGTGTGAATTTTTCCGAATTTTCAAACTTTGCCAAAAATCAACCCAAAACTGTCTTGGTATTCCAAAATAGCATCTTGAACCAAAAATTTAAGTGTCTTCCATTTTTAATCATGGAAAAGTTCCTTCTATGGACTTTTAGTACTTTGGAAGTAGTTTCCAACGGTACCAAGTTTTCCAATTTTAGACTTTCAAAGAGTGAGTTATGATTTTTCAAAGAATGCCCCTAAATTTGATAATTCTTGGCCATTTTGTAAAATTTTCGCGCGGGAACATTTTCAAAGAATCCGGCCGTATATCTGGCCAGTTCTTGGCCGGATTGGTGGTGGAATTTGAAAAAAATTTTGGATCCCTCACTACCTCGAATCCGGCCAAAAATCCGGTCGGATATCGACCAGTTCTTGGCCGGATTGTGACGTGTCACGCTTCAGTTCATTTTCGATCGATCGTTTGGAAATTGATTTACATGATTTTATACTTACTTGTTTCCATCCAATGATTTTAACGATAAAGATTTGATTTTTCTTATGATTGTTGAACCCCACTTTTGAGCCTCGATTTGCAAGAAAATTTAGGCTCGTCCTCGCGAAATTTTCTAGATTGTACATGTGTGCAATCTTCCATGATAATTGGGGTTTATAAGTGATAGTTCATTATTAATTGCTCAGGCACACAAGAGGATCCTACGGTGGACGCTTAAACCCTCAAGAGGGCATTACTTCTTTATTTACTTGGTGAGTGTCAAGTGTATGAGTACTTGATACATGCTTAACTGTTATAAATGATTGGAGATTTTGAAAATGGAGTCGAGTGTGTACTTTACCGCACTCGTTCTCATTTGAAATGAATGGAATGGAATGAAATATATTGAATGAAATGAATGATTGAATGATATTGAATGCTTGGATGAAATGAAATGGTATGCTATGGCTGCATACGTCGTTGGAGTGAATCTCCTCGACTTATAAATGTTACATGGGGGACGCCCAAACTCATAGGCCGACCTTGGGAATCGAGCCGGCATGGGTATGGTCGGGAACCTCGGTGAGCGATGAGAATTACCTGATAAGCTTGATCTATTGGAGAGATCTCGTTTGGCATACTCGTGGAGTATCGCCTTATAAATGTCGTGCAGGCCCGGTGCGGTGTACGGTGGACGGACATGAGAAGTAAGTGGAGATCTACGGATTGGAAATATCAACCCGGTTGATGGAGAGTCATCGCGGGAAGATATACGAATGAGATTGGCAAAGCAAGTGGAAATTAGCTCTTGAGAGCTACCATATCCTTGATTTGTTTCTGTTTACATTTCACTGGAATTGTTTATTACTCGTATATTATCGTTTTCCTATTGATTGGGATTGTTATGTGGACAATGTGCTTGCATGTGTGTTCTTGACCTCACGAGCAATCGCTCACCCCGTAGATTTATTTTCCTTAACAGGAAAGTGTGAGGACCCGAATTTTTACTTATTTTAATCTTATTTCAATGGCTTAATTAATTATTTTATCCACTCGTTTTCTCCAAATAATTTATTTCAATCTTCTTAGACCTAATTGCATGGAACTATGACTTGCTTATATTTTTAAAATGACTCGTTTCAAAATTTAATTTTTGAAAGCTCGTTAAGTGAGAATAGTGAATACGCGTTTGGAGACAATAATCGATTTGAGAATACAATAAGTTTGGAAAATTGGAGACTTGTACATTAGTCTTGAAATAGGTATTTTTATGTTTAAGTGTTCAATTATTAGCAAGTGATACTATCGTTATAAGAATTTCTTGAAAATTCCACTTTATCGCGCACAAATCGGATGTACGCGTTTTTACGCGCGCGATTAGTTGAGGGACTTTAGACCTTTATTTTTAGACCATTAAGAGTGAATAATAATAGTATGAAAATAAGTGCATTAGAGGTACAGTGCACGAGTGAAATAAACTCGAGAGGAATCGAGCACAAAACGAGCGCGCGCGCGGGGAGAGGGTTGACTTTTGAAGGAATCGTAGCCACACATTAAAGCATCTCTTGGAAGCTTCATTTTGATCAAAACACTCTCTCTCTTGCTCTCATTCCAGCCTGCCACCAAGGGAAGGAAAACAACCCAAAGCTCTCCAACATTCTTCACCATTTCTTCACAAAATCCTCACCCAAATCACCCCAAATTTTAGCTACAACTTGTAAATCACTTGGAGACCACCTCAAGCTAGGAAGAGAGCTTGCTTTCCACGATTTTGTTCAGCTTCAAGAGGCCGAAAATTTCTGCTTTATTCATCAAGAGAGGTAAACCACGATCAACTACAAGACTCTTAGTTTATGAAGACTATCTTGCACTTATAAGCTTATATAACCATATGGGTAGCTTTATTTATGTTGGAAAGTTGGTGTGTGGGCTCTATGAACTCCCACTATGGCTTGATGGACTGATTTGTTGTGTTTTGATGTTATTAATGTTAGATTAGTGTTTAATCTAGTGGAAATAGGTTGTATTGTTGAAGGAAAACTCAAAGGAAGTGATGAGCGAAATTTTTTCAATTTCTGCCCCTGTACATGCCGTGGCCTTAGAGCAATTTTTTTGTGGTTCTAATGACTTTTTTATGATGTAAACATGTTGTGTGGGTTGTGTAGAAAGTTTCAACAAAAAATTTCGTGATTTGGATGGGTAGATGTTGAGTTTTCGAAAGTCCAGAAAAACTGGAATTTTTCCCGAAACTGCTCTGGCAGTGTTTTTCAAACAGCTATAACTTTTTGCTCCGACGTCGAAATCGAATGCCGTTTATGGCACTGGAAACTAGACATTTGTAGTTTCCAATGGTATAAAATGGATGCCCTGATTCCACCTGAGTGAACCATACCAATCGTTTGAACATGACTCCCTGTTTCGCTGATCCACTGGAGTGCTGGTCATGAGCTGCAACTTGATGCTCGAATATGGGCTAGTTGTGGACAGATGTTTAAAACGATTCCTTCTGTGAACTTTTATCCTTATGAATGTAATTTCCAACACCACCAACCTCGCTCAATTCCAAGTTGAATTGAGTGAGTTGTGGCCAAAGTTCGAAACTGATTCAGTGGTTGAAAACCCTCTTTTGACTAGTAAATGCCTAAATCTTGATTGGGACTTGTTGTTTTGAAATTCTTGATGTTGATCACCTACCAAATGTACCTTGGATGTTTCTTAGACATTGTCTACACAAATGGACCATGTTTGAGACATTTTGTTGGCCAAACATTTTGAAAACGGAAAACGGAACCACGAGGCAGTTTTGTCTTGGAAATTCTTGGAACTTTAGTGGCTTTGTTAACTGACCTTCCGTACGAATTTTTGCATGAAATTTGACAGAGGAATAGCCCTTATATGGTAGGGTAATACTACCAAATTTGGTGCCATTCCAAGTCCTTCTCGATGCCCAACAGATGTCCCAAAGTCTGCTTTTCAAATCTGGAAAACATTTCCTTTTCTCTTAGCCGAATGGTCAAATCTGATTTGGGGAGTTATATTTAGAAAATTGTGATGTTCATTACCTTTAAATTGCTTAGTGGATGTTTATGGACTCTTGGTTTCAAAAGTGGAGTGATTTAGAACTGATTTCATTGCACAAAACATTTGCAAGCAAAAGAAAAGTGAGAAGGCAGATTAGCCTTGAAATATTTCTTGAACTTTGGTTGTTTTAATGACTGCCTTCCCGTGGGAATTTTTGCACGAAACTTAGTAGAAATGTTGTTCACACATGGAAGACCAATTTTGGTGTATTTCTAATGCCAAATCGATGGCCAAATGATATTTCCAAGATAGTCTTTAAATCTGGAAAATGACTGAACAGTTTGCAAAATGTGACCAACTTTGGACTGATGTCTCTCAATACTCAAAACTCCGATTCCTGTTCCGCCTATTGTGTTTTAAACTTTGATTGTAACTCTAATTGAGTTCCAAATTTTAGAGGCTAGTTAGCATAGTGTGAATTTTTCCGAATTTCCAAACTTTGCCGAAAATCAACCCAAAACTGTCTTAATGGTCAAAAACAGCCACTTTGAGCCACATTCCGAATGTCATCCATTTGGAATCATGGAAAAGTGTCTTCTAGGAACTTTTAGTACTTTGAAAATAGTTTCCAACGGTACCAAGTTTTCCAATTTTTCACTTACTAAGAGTAAGATACAATTTTTCAAAGACCGCTTGATAAATCTGAAATTTCCGAACTTAGGGGAAATTGAGGGTTTCGAACTCTCCATTTTTCTTCCATATCACTCGACCGTTCCGCACTTGACTTTAAAGATGCAAATCAGATTTCTCTTGTACTTTTAAAATCTCGCTTTTGAGCCTCGATTTACAAGTAATTAAGGCTCGTATTTGTGAAATTCTCTTAGATTGTACTCTAGTACAATCATCTTCGATAAATGGGGTTTCTAAGTAGTAGTTCATTATTACTTGTTCAGGCACACAAGAGAACCTTCAAGAGGATCTCACGGTGGACGTCTGAACCTTCAAGTGACAATTTCTCCTTTGTTTACTTGGTGAGTATCAAGTGCATGAATTTGTTGCTAAGTGGTTAATTGTTTCTTATCCGTTATGTGAATTTGAAATTTTGAGACGAGTGTGTACGTTACCGCACTCGTTCTCTTTCGAACGAAATTATATTCGTATTTTGCTATGTGAATTCATATTCGACTTGTACATAGTAATGTGGGTGTGATTCGTATTTGTGATTCGTATATGTGATTCGTAATTGTGATTCCTATTTGGAATCGTCGATTTGAGCGTTGCTCATCGACCACTGAACGATTGTAAGTACCACACCGATTCGGGTGGGAGGTACCTCTCGAGTCGTCTCAATATCCTAAACCATGCTAAGTCGATTGGAGCGATGCCTCATCGACCACTGAACGATTGTAAGTACCACACCGATTTGGTGGGAGGTACCTCTCGAGTCATCTCAGTACCCTAAACCTCTGAACGATAGCAAGTACCACACCGATTCAGGTGGGAGGTACCTCTCGAATCGTCTCATAACCATTAAGCATTCTAAGTCGATTGGAGCGGTGTCTCATCAACCTCTGAACGATAGCAAGTACCACACCAATTTAGTGGGAGGTACCTCTCGAATCGTCTCAGACCTATAAACTGAGCGATAGTAAGTACCACACCGATTTGGGTGGGAGGTGCCTCTCGAGTCATCTCAGAAACATAAATGGAATACGTAAAGTGCTATGAATTAAATTATCTACCCGGGTGACGGGGTGTCGTCATGAGAAGGTATCGAATTGAACTTGGAGCAAAGTAAACAAAGATTTAGCTCCTGAGAGCTCATACATCCTACTTAAGGGGGTTTATTATAAATTGTGAATTTCTTGAATGTTATAGTTGTCACTATTGTGTAAGTGCTATTGCTATTGAATTACTTGCCTTGCATGTTTTCTTGGCCTCACGAGCGTCCGCTCACCCCGTTAGATTTGTTTTTCCTTAACAGGAGCTGAAATAGGAGGAATTCTGGAGAAGCTTACTTGATGCTTCACTTGATTAGAATTGTGAATGTATTTGTTTAGAATTTGATTTTGGAAGCTGTATATTTTGGGAATGTCAAGTTATTGGGTAGATTATGATGTAAGACTTGAACATTTATGGAGGAATTGACCTTTCTTTATCTCTTCAATTTTTAGCATCGATTGGTTATTATTGAGTGTAAATTGAATTAGTACCGAGTCCTGGCGAGAGTTGGGCAGGCGTTTGGCCGATACCCTTGGGAGAAGTGGGGGCGTCACAGAAAGGACCTGGAGTGAATCTCGGAGAAACCCTCTGGATGTACTTGTGTATTAGGGTTTCGAATGCAATTGGCTAGATATTTTGGTTGTTGTATATTTTGGGATTTGATGTGTATTTTAGAAAATCCGATGTAAGAATTGGATAATCGCTGTATTTTGAACTGGTGGTGTAAGACTTGGACAGTCGGTTATGGAAGCGACTTCTCTTTAGTAGGCTTGTATTAATTGTTATTTATTGTTAAGCTTGAAAGTTTCCGCACTTTCTTACTTTATCTTGTCGTGATGGCTGGTATTGTATTGAGATTGAATCGAATTGTCTTGAGTCCTGGTGAGAGTTGGGCAGGCGTTCCGCGGATACCCTTTGGTTCGCCTTAGGGAGAAGTGGGGGCGTCACAAGAACGCCACAACCAAGGAGATACTTGATTGATAAGTTTGGTATGAATAACTTGAGAAAGATTCTCAAATATTCAAAAGAGCTCTCTTGGAAAGAGAAAAAGTGAATAACTCACGAATTTTTATTGATCAAAAAACAAATTTGAAGGTCCCTTGCCTCGGCTATATATAGCCATACACTTGACAACCTAAAGTGAATTGGATTCTCTTAAACTAGACCTAAAGTGAATTGGATTCACTTAAACTAGAAATCCTAAGTAAAGCCGATTTTACTAAGTAAAAATACTTTCTAGTGTTCGGCCAAGATAGAGGTGTTTCTGGCCGACTTTATTAACTAAAGTAAATAACTAAAACAGAAACTAAAATGACAAATAAGCCCTCGGCTTTGACTAAGGCAACAAGCAAGAGTAATCTTCACTTCACTCTTCAACTTGGAGCAAGGCATATATTGTTGAATCTTCATTCTCCAAGCCTTCAATGACCTTCAAATCATCCCCATGTGACGCCCCGAAAGAATGTGTGTGAGAACCTGAAAATTTTTGTATATTTTCTAGACATTATTTTGTTTCCTTGTTTATAATTTTGTACCTTTCTTCAAGATATTAATTTTCTATAAATTTTTATAAAGGAATATAATTTTCAAATTATTTCCTTGATACGAGTTAGTCCACGTTAAGTTTGAAGTGTATTATGGACGTGGGACCCGCTAGTGCGGTAAATGCAATATATTTTTGACAACTTGTTGGAGGTTTGTATTAAGTGATATTATTTTACAAGGTGCTAAGAGATTTGTATTAGAGAGACAAAAAGATAAGCTTTAAGCTAAAAGGTGACAAGTGTCACCATTCAATTCACCCTTGGACTTTTGACCAAGATATTTTTACCATCTTAAAGCTAATTTTGGCCATTTTATTTCTTCATTTGAAGCTCTCTTTGCTGAACTCCTTAGGGAGAGAAAAGAAAGAAACCTCCAACTTTTTTCTTCAATTTCTTGCCTTGATCTCTCAAACCAACCGCTAAAATTTTGATTTGCTCCATAAAAACCTTTCTCTTGGTAGGATTAAGGTGAGTGGTGAAGTGGTTTGAGAAACAAAGGTGCTAAGTTGCTTGTTGTCTTGAGGTTACAAGGTGAGTTGTTAAGAATCTTTCCCTTTAGCTTTGCTAATGTTCAATTGGTGGCTTTAGTGGTTTAATATGATGACATATGGTGTGATTATGGTTTGTTTATGGTTGGAAGTGAAGGTTTGATGAATTTTGATTTATTCTTGTTATTTTTCTGTTTTGTATGAGGATCATGGTTTGATCATGGTATGATGGCTGGTAATGGTGTAAAATGAAGCTTGTATATGTTAGTTGAAGTTGGTTGCGGAAAATTTCTGGTTTGATACGAAATTCCAGGTTTAGGGTTTGCTTTTGCCCTGTTCTGACCGGATTTATTTGGGCATGTTAGAGGCCGAATCAGGCTTAGGTTAAAACATGAAAGTTGTAGAAAATGGTGTTAACTAGCTGCCTACAAAATTTCAGCCTCGATCGAGCACTGTAGCCTGTGAAATGACCGAAATACCCTTGACTGCCATGAACCCTGTTTCGCGCCCAGATTTCTGTTTTCGTGGAGTTTTCCATTTTTGACCATGAAAATGCATGATTTGGCTTTGGAGGTCTTCATAAGAAATGTAGGTTTATGTCTTGGCTTCGAAACGCCATAAGATTCGTTTCAATCCGATAAGGGTAGCTTCAGTTATGGATATTGTGCCGAAAGGTGTTAAACGGAACTTTTATACGTTAATTGCGATCGTTGCGGAAAATTTACGCTTGAGGGAATGAATTCCGGTTTCTAGGGTTTAATTGGGGGTTTTTCTAATGGTGGCTCTTAAGCTTCTAATTAGCTTTGATTGAGGGATATTGTGGCCTAATTGGATGCATTTTATTGCTTATTAACCGTATGTGTGATTGGTGATATATTGTAGGTTGGAAATGAAGCATTTATGGGGAAATGCTGTCCGAACTTTGAGAATGTATGATTGCTTTGAGTTTGTGATTTAGGGCTTGGACTCGGGCAAGGTAATGATATATGATGGATGGTTTCTGAGCCGTGGAGGTGAGTGACCCTCAACTATTTCCCAAGTACTTTTGAAATGTTTCTTGCATTATTTACTCGACTGCATATCATGCGTGCTTGCATGCGAGTTCATGACATGATTTGGCTTAACTGAGTTCTTGGGAAGTCTGTGCTGAACACCAACGTCTCCACCATTGTTTACATGATCTGGAGCACCAACGTTGCTCCCCCTTATTGTTTAACGTTAAGTGATCTATTTGAGCGTTGGGTGTTTAAGTGCAATGATTTCACTGGCTCACGAGAGCAAAAATACGTACATTTGATTTGATCATGACATCATCGAAATGCATTATTGTGAAATATATTTGATTACTGATTTTATTGGTTACTCACTGAGCTTCTAGCTCACCCCAAAAATATTTTATTCCCCTCCATAGGGCTCGTGGCGAAGGAAGGCTTGTAGTACTTATTCACGTGACTGGATGGCATATATCTTGTACAGTTTGGATTTGGAATCATTTTATGTATAGTTTGGGGAATTGTTTCCGCTTCGCTTATGACATGTAATTATTGGAGAATTTGATGTAATATTTGAGATTTATATTGTAATTTATTTGAGGACTGTAGTGAACGATTGAGTCCCGGCGAGAGCTGGCCAGGCGGTCCGCCGAACTCTCTGGTTCGCCTTAGGGGAGGTGGGGCTGTTACACCCCAACTCTCTCTTAGATCGTGCATACAAGAGTTTGGAGGGATTCGTGCATTTTCTTGGCACAAGCTCTTGTAACCAGTCCTAGTGGGGCTTGAACCTTATCCGATGGCATAGCTTGACTCGTATCATCTACCTAGCTTGCCATGCAAATACAAGGAATTTTCCTCAAGTCAGCTACCTAAATCAAGGTTTCAAGGAAACCCATCAACAACTCATCAAAGATTCAATTTTTCTAGCTACAAATCTACTAGAAACTTGAAGGAAAAAGAGGGTTTCAAGTCAATACCTCTCCTGGTAATTTCAATCAAGCAACAAGTCCAAGTTTCCTTCAAGAGTTGCCTCCAAGCAAGACTTTCTTCCAAGCTCAAGCAAGATTCCAAGAATCATCCAAAGTTGGGGAAGATTTGAAGCAAAAATGGAGGAAAAAAATTGAGCTTTTCTTTTTTTTTTTCCTAGCTCTCGGCCCTCTCTCACTCCTTTCCTCTTGATTTTGGTTGTTTTATTTATTTTTTTAAGGCAAGAAAGAAAAGATTAAATGATAAGAAAACTTGGTCAAAGGTCTCCCTTGGTTCCTATGGTGACATTTGTCACCTTCTAGAGTTCTTTAAGTCCAAGTGTCCCAACACCTGTCACCTTCTAGAGCTCTCTAACTCCAATGTCCCAATTCTCCCTCTTCTTGCACTAAAGTCCTCTTTTTTTTTTTTCCAAAAGTTCCTTTTTACACCCCACTACAAAGAAAATTTTCATTTTAACTCACACATTAACTTTCACATGTAAAATTTAATAAAAGCATTAAGGCAAAATCATCATCAAATCAATAAATAACCAAATAGATGACTTAATAAATAAAGTACCATGTAGTTAAATTAGATAAATTAGCAAATTTCTAGGTTCTCACACATACAACCGGCCTACACATGTGAAAGGCATCAATAGCTAGTCCAAATGCCTATAATACATATTTAAACGTCTTCACTCGATCTGTACTATCTGAATAGTGCAACCACTTTACCCTAGTTCCCAAATTGGATTGCACAAGTGCATCGAGGTACTTCGGTAGCACGGCAAAGTTGGCCTCCCAAGACCCAAATATAAGTTTAATAGTCTTCCGTCTGGCGTACCAAGATATTTTATAAGAAACATCTACCTTCGAAATTTCTTTACTATGACTTATGATGTTCTTTACTTTAAATCCGAGATCATTTTTAATGCTATGAACTATATGCCTTGCAATCACCGAATAAGTAAGGTTTGTATTGCTATTACTCATCAAATCACCGAGACAGTTATGGTCACTGATCCATTTAGCTATTTGCCACAATCCATGAGTCTTCTTTTAAATTGCTCTAACACATCAGTCACATGCCAGATACGATGGGACATCTCTAGTGCTGGTGTTCTGATCAAATGAGGACTTGCATTTGGCTACCCATGTGTTACTCTTACTCTCAACAACCTTGAACTTCGTATTATGATTGATAGACCACGTCCTAATAGCCCTATTTAGTTGTTGCTTGCTCTCAAATCACATATGTAGGCATATGTTATTATTGTCCTCACTGTATGTGACAATGTGCTCCAACTCACCTTCATCAGTAAGGTCATCACCATTTGTGCTTCTAAGGTCAAAAAAGAATGCGAATCCTCTTGGAACATATGAGAGGCAACCATAAGCATTGCGTTGTGCCCTATTCTCCTAGCCCATCATTCGATCAAAGGGCTGCTAGGTCTCCAGGTACTGGTAGTCACAAGTTTCATTCTTATTATTTGAATCACTTTCGGACACATCTTTCGACTCTGACTCTTCTATATCCTCTGCATCATTCTCTGGGTCATCCTCTCCTCCTGAAGTAGGGAGTCTGTCATGGCCACTGTTATACATATTATCTTCAGTTGTTCTAGAACCACTTGGACCTCAGATTGATTCAAAACCATGAGGAGACAAATGATACGAGGATCCCGGGTCTACAAAATTTGGAATCGAGTCAAAGCCGTGGACATATTCAACATTGCCCTTGGGCCCTGATGTGATCCTTTGTGAGAACCCGTAAAACCCTAATATTTTTCCTAGGGTTTATTACCCCTTAATTACATAATTTTTTGCATTTTCTGGCTTAGAAATATTTTCCTGGTGAATTTTATGAGCAATTATAGTTTTTAGATGTTTTTTCTAGCATTGGTGAATTTTTAGAAAATTAAGATTATCTATTGGATGTGGGACCCACTAGTGCGAAAAGTTCGGAAAAATTCGGCCAATAAGGTTAAGTTTTGGATACTGTGAAAAATTTATCGGGTGTTAAGAGATAAGTAGAGAGTGAGATTTGATTGATGAGAGAGAGAAAAGAAAGGATAGGAATGCATTTATGATAGTGACAAGTGTCACAAGATCATTGGAGTTGACTTAAGAAATACTATTCACATTTTTGACTTTTTTGACCAAAGGATTATATATCTCAAAAGAATCACAAAATTCACCATTTTTCTTCTCATTGTGGCCGAACCTCTCACTTGCAAGAAGGAAGAAAATTCTTCAACATTTCAAGCTTCCAACTTGTCCAAATCCACCAAATCAAGTGTTTAACTTAGTTTTTACTCCATACAATCTTTCCTTCTAGTGATAGTAAGGGTATTAGTGAAGTTTGTTTGAAGCTCTAAGGTGGCCAACACCTCTCTACATCTCTTGATACTTGGTAAGTGATGCTTGAACCTCTACTACACCTAATGATGGTTATAGTATTCTTAGAAGTGGCTTGAGTGTTGGAATATATGATTTATTTCTTGGTTTGGCTTGATTTAGTGAAGTTTTCCATTTTATGATGAATTTTCTGGTTTCATATGATTTTGATGGTATGGTTGTTTTTGATGGTTGGTAATAAGGGGCTTTGACTCTAGTGGGTGTGAATTGTTGATAAATGCAACCAATTTTGGATTTGAAGTGAATTGTGAAAAGTTAGGGTTCATGAACCCCTATTCTGTCCGAAATTTTAGGTCATAGCTAGCGGCCGAAATGGACTTTTCTCAAAACATGAAAGTTGTAGGTATTGGTGAGTATGAAGTTCCTGCAAAATTTCAGTGCATTTGGAGTGGTATAGAGAGAGTTATGCCATTTTTACTGTTGCTGTTTTTGGTGAACAGAATGTGCGGAACTGCGATAGTAATTGCCTATTTTGACTGGATTTGGTTTTGATTTTGAAGTTGGTGTCTTCTGATGAAATGTTACTGGATGTCTTAGCTATCATATGCCTTTGGAATTTCGGCATTTGGACTTGTATAGACTGAGTTATAGTAATTACAGTTTTGTGTGATTTGCAAACCTGTTTTGGGAATTCTGGTATAGTATTTTGCATATTTGACCTAGTTGTGTTAGGAACTGGATTGAGTGACCTTCTACATTGTTGTAGCTCTGTTTCTTGGCTTCGAAACGGTGGGTCTTACACCCCCATCCGATAATCGTAGTGAATTTGACGCCATTACCGCAAAATAAGGGCAAAACAGTTTTTCTATTTGGGGCCAAGACTAATGCTATTTCTAATTCTGGTTTGCTATCATGCTTATTTATGCATATGAGACCCTATTGGGGTTGTGTTCAGCATTGTTTTATGACTCGTCGTCGAGTCTCTCTTAGGGCTTGCTTTCATTTTGGTTGTTTCCTAGCTAACTTTTGTACTTGTACCACTTTGAGCCCTGTACGGCTTTTGGGAAATGAGATGACCTTTGGTGTGAAATGTTGGGGCTGATTTGAGGAAATAATGAAGCCTTAATGGCTGGAAAAGTAAGAAATTTAGGGGAAGTGCTGCCCGATTTTCTAGGCCGTTTGGTTCTTTTAAGTTGGATTTGCCTTTTGGTAGAAATGAAAGGGCTTTTGGGTTGTTTGCGCCTAGGTCTTCATGCTACCTTTTCGTTTCCAAGGGAATCGTGTTTTTGCATTCTTGCACTAGTATTTATTTGGCAAGGCGTACGACGTGTAGTCGAGCCTCACATGTGCATTCTGTTTACTCGATTCTGGAAGTAAAACCTTCAATTGGTTTATTTTGGTTATTTTAGGGTTTCTTGGCGATTAAGGCCAATCTGAAGTGAAAACTTTTGAAGTTGAGCCGGTGAGTGTACCACTCCCCTCCATTGCTGTTTAACTTGATTTCTGCTCTGCAATTTGTTTAATTTGTTTGAGACGAGGGTGTACTTTATCACACTCGTTCTCTTGTCTGTCCATATGCCAATTTTGAGTGCCTATCTGAATCTGCCGTCTGAATCTGCTATCTGAATCTGCTATTCTGTATCTGTATCTGAATCTGTTATCTGTGTCTGCATCTGTTCGGATTTCTATGACCTATGAGCTCAATCCTGTGGCTAAGTTATTCGAGTCGGGCCGGCAAGGGCCTGGACGATTAGATAACGAACCACGGTAGTCTGTTCGGGGATTTTGGGTATTGAGACCCTTGATTCCGGTATACTCGAGTATTACCATTTTGTTCGTTTGAGGTGAGCGGGCCCGGTAAAGGGGTGTTTGGTGGACGGAATTCGGTGATAAGAGGGGTCTACGGACGCGTTGGTTCTATATACGTTGACGGAGAGTCAACCGGTTTGGATCAAGTATTGCGCTGGAAATTTGGCTCCTGAGAGCCACCCGTATCCTTCTGATTTGAATCATTGGTTCCTTTGCTTTACATCTGACATGTGTGTCTGATTTGTTAAATGTGAAATGCCATGATTTCAATGCTATCTGTTTGGTACCTCATTGAGCGCAAGCTCACCCCTTCTGTTCCTTTTGTTTTCCTTACAGGAAAATTTTGCCCTTTTGGTCTGGATTTGACAAATGGCTGCCAAATTGAGCTAGTTGAACATATCTTTTGTATAGCTCATGTATTAAAACCCTAAGTATACTTTTGGGGCGTTTTCTCTTTTGATTTGGCAAACCGTGTATATGTATTAACTTTTGAAAACTTTTGTATGTCCTTTTGGATTGTAATCGCTAAAGTTCAGATGTGAATGTTTGCGTGCTCTTTCGGTTGGGTTTTGACGGATCGGTTACTATTCATGACCGACTCCGGATTTCATTTTTTATTTTGGGTTATTTTACCATTTTGACCTGTTTACGCTCGTTTGTAAGTTCCGGATCGCAATAGATAGCTCTAATCTGATCCGTAGTCCTGGCGAGAGCTGGGCAGGCAGTCCGCTAACCCCTTTGGTTCGCCTTAGGGGAAAGTGGGGCTGTTACAATTGGTATCAGCGCCACTTCGCGTGGTCTCTGCGCGGAGTGAGACTGGGCCAAGTGGTGTTGTGGTCCTAATTTCATGAATATGTCTAAGTGCTCGTTTGAGCGTAAGTTATGAACCGGGCATGTGATAAGTGTACGAATCATTATCATAGGACTCGAGGAAGCTAGGTATGTATGTCGGGTAGGAATCTTTAATAAGGATGGTTTACTCTTGGGACCGGCCGGCTCGAGTTGTGAATTATCTTAGATGGGATTCTTGCGCCCGGATACGAAAGATATGAGGGCCTAGGTTAGAAAGGATTTGGTGAACTAGAAAGGCCATTCCTCGGTGGATCGTCTATGTTTGTACTTGACTTAACTGGCTGTATGTATGTGTGCGGCCTAATTTTGACCGGCTTGTATATATGCGTTGATCTTGTTTGGAATGTATAAATGTGTGTTATCATAAAAGTTTTGAGTGTTACTTACATGCATCGTGCTTATTTTGGTTTAGCATTCTTGCCTAGACCGAGTGAAACTTATGGAAGGAACACGAAGTGGTCGGGGACGTGGGCGCGGAACTAGACAACCCACGCCGGTTAGGGAAACGGGGGAAACCTCTACTGGACCCAATCCTGAATCCCAAATAGACCCCAATGTGCAGATAGCTGCCGCTATGCAGCAAATGACAAACCTACTAGCACAAGTAGTACAACAACAGGGCCAAAACCCAAACCCTAACCCCGGGAACCCTGGTAACCACGTCGAGAGCGAGGATAGAGCTCTCGAACGTTTTCAAAAGTTTTCCCCGCCAAAGTTTATTGGGGGACCCGACCCCGACGTTGCTGAGAAGTGGCTTGAGAAAATGGTTGATATATTCGCGGCCCTACACTACCCTGACGAAAGGCAGGTCACTTTTGCCGTGTTCCAACTGGAGGGAGCTGCCCGTTCCTGGTGGAACGTAATTAGACAGAAATGGGAGCGGGAGCAGACGCCTAGGACTTGGGTGAACTTCATCCGAGAATTTAATGCAAAGTTTTTCCCTCCTCTAGTCCAGGAGAGGAAGGAGGACGAGTTTATCCGGCTCCGGCAAGGGGCTCAGACTGTGGCGGAATATGAGAGTCAATTCACCCGCCTATCCAAATTTGCGCCCGAACTCATCATGACCGAGCAACGGCGAATAAGGCGTTTTATCCAGGGCTTGAACGTGGAAATTCAAAAAGATCTGGCGGTAGCCCAACTTAATGCCTTTAGTGATGCGGTGGAAAAAGCCCAGCGCGTTGAAACTGCAGGGTTACAAGTTAGAAACTTCCAAGCAAGAAAAAGGGGTTTTCCGGGGAGCAGCTCAGAACAAGCAGATAATAGTACAATCTCTAAAGTTCGCAAGGGAAACGGGGAAGTACGGCAACCAGGGGTGTCGCGTGATGTCCCTCAGGGAGGACTGGTCTCTGCTACTCGTGGTCCCTGTGGATATTGCGGAGGGCCAAGTCATACGGAAACAAATTGCTGGAAGAAAGAAGGAAAATGCTTGCGCTGTGGAAGCGCTGAACATCGGATTGCTAACTGTCCAGCTCGCCTGCGCGAGCGGAGAGGGATTCTGCCACCGACCAAGCCCAATTCTCAGCAACCCGCCAAGAACAACCCTGGACAGACGAAAGGAGAAGGGGCGGGATCGAAGGCACCAGCTCGAGTATATTCTCTAGAGCAGCATCAGGTCCCTGACTCGTCTGAGGATGGAGAAGGTATGGTCCGTTGGGTACTCTAGATTTGATAGATTCCGTTAATAAGAAATTTCGAGGACGAAATTCTTTTAAGGGGGGGAGAGTGTGAGAACCCGTAAAACCCTAATATTTTTCCTAGGGTTTATTACCCCTTAATTACATAATTTTTTGCATTTTCTGGCTTAGAAATATTTTCCTGGTGAATTTTATGAGCAATTATAGTTTTTAGATATTTTTTCTAGCATTGGTGAATTTTTAGAAAATTAAGATTATCTATTGGATGTGGGACCCACTAGTGCGAAAAGTTCGGAAAAATTCGGCCAATAAGGTTAAGTTTCGGATACTGTGAAAAATTTATCGGGTGTTAAGAGATAAGTAGAGAGTGAGATTTGATTGATGAGAGAGAGAAAAGAAAGGATAGGAATGCATTTATGATAGTGACAAGTGTCACAAGATCATTGGAGTTGACTTAAGAAATACTATTCACATTTTTGATTTTTTTGACCAAAGGATTATATATCTCAAAAAAATCACAAAATTCACCATTTTTCTTCTCATTGTGGCCGAACCTCTCACTTGCAAGAAGGAAGAAAATTCTTCAACATTTCAAGCTTCCAACTTGTCCAAATCCACCAAATCAAGTGTTTAACTTAGTTTTTACTCCATACAATCTTTCCTTCTAGTGATAGTAAGGGTATTAGTGAAGTTTGTTTGAAACTCTAAGGTGGCCAACACCTCTCTACATCTCTTGATACTTGGTAAGTGATGCTTGAACCTCTACTACACCTAATGATGGTTATAGTATGCTTAGAAGTGGCTTGAGTGTTGGAATATATGATTTATTTCTTGGTTTGGCTTGATTTAGTGAAGTTTTCCATTTAATGATGAATTTTCTGGTTTCATATGATTTTGATGGTATGGTTGTTTTTGATGGTTGGTAATAAGGGGCTTTGACTCTAGTGGGTGTGAATTGTTGATAAATGCAACCAATTTTGGATTTGAAGTGAATTGTGAAAAGTTAGGGTTCATGAACCCCTATTCTGTCCGAAATTTTAGGTCATAGCTAGCGGCCGAAATGGACTTTTCTCAAAACATGAAAGTTGTAGGTATTGGTGAGTATGAAGTTCCTGCAAAATTTCAGTGCATTTGGAGTAGTATAGAGAGAGTTATGCCGTTTTTACTGTTGCTGTTTTTGGTGAACAGAATGTGCGGAACTGCGATAGTAATTGCCTATTTTGACTGGATTTGGTTTTGATTTTGAAGTTGGTGTCTTCTGATGAAATGTTACTGGATGTCTTAGCTATCATATGCCTTTGGAATTTCGGCATTTTGAGTTGTATAGACTGATTTATAGTAATTACAGTTTTGTGTGATTTGCAAACCTGTTTTGGGAATTCTGGTATAGTATTTTGCATATTTGACCTAGTTGTGTTAGGAACTGGATTGAGTGACCTTCTACATTGTTGTAGCTCTGTTTCTTGGCTTCGAAACGGTGGGTTTAACCCCCTCCGATAATCGTAGTGAATTTTACGCCATTACCGAAAATAAGGGCCAAAACAGTTTTTTCTATTGGCCAAGACTAATGCTATTTCTAATTCTGGTTTGGCTATCACTGCTTATTTATGCATATGAGACCCTATTGGGGTTTGTGTTCAGCATTGTTTTATGACTCGTGTCGGTCTCTCTTAGGGCTTGCTTTCATTTTGGTTGTTTCCTAGCTTTTTGTACTTGTCCACTTTGAGCCCTGTACGGCTTTTGGGAAATGAGATGACCTTTGTGTGAAATGTTGGGGCTGTTTGAGAATAATGAAGCCTAATGGTGGAAAAGTAAGAAATTTAGGGGAAGTGCTGCCCGATTTTCTAGGGCGTTTGGTTCTTTAAGTTGGATTTGCCTTTTTGGTAGAAATGAAAGGGCTTTTTGGGTTGTTTGCGCCTAAAAGGGTGTTTTTTCATCGTACCTTTTTCGTTCAAGGGAATCGTGTTTTGCATTCTGCACTAGTATTTATTTGGAGGCGTACGACGTGTAGTCGAGCCTCACATGTGCAATTCTGTTTACTCGATTCTGGAAGTAAAACCTTCAATTGGTTTATTTGGTATTTTGGTTTCTTGGCGATTAAGGCCAATCTGAAGTGAAAACTTTTGAAAGTTGTTAGCCGGTGAGTGTACCACTCCCCTCCATTGCTGTTTTAACTTGATTTCTCTCTGCAATTTGTTTAATTTGTTTGCGACGAGGGTGTACTTTATCAACTCGTTCTCTTGTCTGTCCATTATGCCAATTTTGAGTGCCTATCTGATCTGCGTCTGAATCCTTGCTATCTGAATCTGCTATTCTGTATCTGTATCTGTAATCTGTTATCTGTGTCTGCATCTGTTCGGATTTCTATGACCTATGAGCTCAATCCTGTGGCTAAGTTATTCGAGTCGGGCCGCAAGGGCCTGGACGATTAGATAACGAACCACGGTAGTCTGTTCGGGGATTTTGGGTATTGAGACCCTTGATTCCGGGTATACTCGAGTATTACCATTTTGTTCGTTTGAGGTGAGCGGGCCCGGTAAAGGGGTGTTTGGTGGACGGAATTCGGTGATAAGAGGGGTCTACGGACGCGTTGGTTCTATATACGTTGACGGAGAGTCAACCGGTTTGGATCAAGTATTGCGCTGGAAATTTGGCTCCTGAGAGCCACCAGTATCCTTCTGATTTGAATCATTGGTTCCTTTGCTTTACATCTGACATGTGTGTCTGATTTGTTAAATGTGAAATGCCATGATTTCAATGCTATCTGTTTGGTACCTCATTGAGCGCAAGCTCACCCCTTTCTGTTCCTTTTGTTTTCCTTACAGGAAAATTTTGCCCTTTTGGTCTGGATTTGACAAATGGCTGCCAAATTGAGCTAGTTGAACATATCTTTTGTATAGCTCATGTATTAAAACCCTAAGTATACTTTTGGGGCGTTTTCTCTTTTGATTTGGCAAACCGTGTATATGTATTAACTTTTGAAAACTTTTGTATGTCCTTTTGGATTGTAATCGCTAAAGTTCAGATGTGAATGTTTGCGTGCTCTTTTGGTTGGGTTTTGACGGATCGGTTACTATTCATGACCGACTCCGGATTTCATTTTTTTATTTTGGGTTATTTTACCATTTTGACCTGTTTACGCTCGTTTGTAAGTTCCGGATCGCAATAGATAGCTCTAATCTGATCCGTAGTCCTGGCGAGAGCTGGGCAGGCAGTCCGCTAACCCCTTTGGTTCGCCTTAGGGGAAAGTGGGGCTGTTACAATTGGTATCAGCGCCACTTCGCGTGGTCTCTGCGCGGAGTGAGACTGGGCCAAGTGGTGTTGTGGTCCTAATTTCATGAAATGTCTATGTGTTCGTTTGAGCGTAAGTTAATGAACCGGCATGTGATAAGTGTACGCAATCATTATCATAGGACTCGAGGAAGCTAGGTATGTATGTCGGGTAGGAATCTTTAATAAGGATGGTTTACTCTTGGGACCGGCTAGCTCGAGTTGTGAATTATCTTAGATGGGATTCTTGCGCCCGGATACGAAAGATATGAGGGCCTAGGTTAGAAAGGATTTGGTGAACTAGAAAGGCCATTCCTCGGTGGATCGTCTATGTTTGTACTTGACTTAACTGGCTGTATGTATGTGTGCGGCCTAATTTTGACCGGCTTGTATATATGCGTTGATCTTGTTGTATATATGCGTTGATCTTGTTTGGAATGTATAAATGTGTGTTATCATAAAAGTTTTGAGTGTTACTTACATGCATCGTGCTTATTTTGGTTTAGCATTCTTGCCTAGACCGAGTGAAACTTATGG
The DNA here is from genome assembly GCF_003713205.1 of Coffea eugenioides. Taxonomy (NCBI): domain Eukaryota; kingdom Viridiplantae; phylum Streptophyta; class Magnoliopsida; order Gentianales; family Rubiaceae; genus Coffea; species Coffea eugenioides. Next base: position 46,529 of record NW_020863792.1, read on the forward strand.
AAGGAACACGAAGTGGTCGGGGACGTGGGCGCGGAACTAGACAACCCACGCCGGTTAGAGAAACGGGGGAAACCTCTACTGGACCCAATCCTGAATCCCAAATAGACCCCAATGTGCAGATAGCTGCCGCTATGCAGCAAATGACAAACCTACTAGCACAAGTAGTACAACAACAGGGCCAAAACCCAAACCCTAACCCCGGGAACCCTGGTAACCACGTCGAGAGCAAGGATAGAGCTCTCGAACGTTTTCAAAAGTTTTCCCC
>NW_020863793.1:0-14480 GCF_003713205.1 Coffea eugenioides
AAGTGACACTTGTCACTTTCATTAATTGCTTGCCTAACTTTTGTCGCTCTTACACCAATCCACTTGGTAACCTCTAATTATCTCTTAACACCCGGTAAATTTAATCCAGTATCCAAAACTTAACCTAATTGGCCGAATTTTTCCGAACTTTTCGCCTTAGTGTGTCCCACGTTCGGTATACGCTCTTAATTTCTCAAAAACTATTCGATACTAGAAAAATCATCTAAAAACTATATCTGCTCCTTAAAAGTATCTAGAAATTTTCCTAATCACGAAAATGCAGTAAACAAGCCATTGAATATAATAAAACCTAGGAAATGGAAAAAAAATTACGAGTTCTCACACTCTCTCCCCCTTAAAAGAATTTCGCCCTCGAAATTTCTCACCTCAACTCATGAAAAGTTCAGGGTATTTCTTTTGCATTTCTTCTTCCATCTCCCAAGTAGCTTCCTCTACCCCATGGTTTCTCCACAGTATCTTAACCAACGGAATCTGCTTGTTTCTTAGCTCTTTAACTTTTCGGTCAAGTACTTGGACAGGTTTCTCTTCGTAAGCAAGCGATTCGTCTACGTCGATCTCCTCGGGTTGTAAGATATGGGATGGGTCGGGATAGTACTTCTTTAGGATCGAGACGTGGAAGACGTCGTGAATTCTAGAGAGACTTGACGGCAACTCTAGCCGATATGCTACAGTACCTATCCTTTGTAGGATCTTGTAGGGTCCAACGAACCTCGGTTGGAGCTTCTTTCCTTTGCCTGCTGTGACACTCCGTAAGGGTGTGATCTTGAGAAACACATGGTCTCCAATTTCAAATTTCAAGTCTTTTCTTCGATTATCTGCATAGCTCTTTTGTCGGCTTTGAGCAGTTTGGAGTCGTTGCCGTATCAACTTGACCTTTTCTCGAGCCTCTTCCATCCATGGAATAGTGGTTGGATCTAATGCCTTTCTCTCACCAACTTCGTCCCAGTAGATCGGTGATCGGTATTTTCGTCCATATAGTGCCTCGTATGGGGCCATTTGAATCGACGAATGGTAGCTGTTATTGTATGCAAACTCTACTAAGGTCATGTGTTGACCCCAGTTGCCTCCAAAATCCAGAATGCAAGTCCGTAGCATGTCCTCGAGAGTTTGGATTGTCCGTTCTGATTGTCCATCCGTCTGAGGATGATAGGTGGTGCTTAGATTGAGTTTAGTCCTTAGAGTCTCCTGGAACTTCTGCCAAAACCGAGATACGAACCGGGGATCTCTATCGGAGATGATGCTCACAGGAACACCGTGTAGCTTTACAATCTCGTCCATGTATAGCTGGGCCAACTTGTCCATGGAGTACTTCATGTTCACCGGCAAGAAATGGGCCGATTTGGTTAATCGATCGACGATCACCCAAACGGCATCGTGCCCTCTTTGCGTCCGCGGCAACCCTGAGACGAAGTCCATGGTGATGTTTTCCCACTTCCACTCAGGTATCTCAAGGGGTTGTAACAAGGCCGATGGTTTTTGATGCTCCGCCTTAACCTGTTGGCAAATGAGACATTTTTGCACGTATAGAGCGATTTCCTTCTTCATATTATCCCACCAATAGGTTCCTTTTAGGTCCTGATACATCTTGCTACTACCCGGATGGATTGTATACTTGGACCGATGGGCTTCCTCTAGAATTTCCGTTTTCAACGACTCATCCTTCGGCACCACTATTCGGTTTCGGTATTTTAAAACACCTTCAGGACTAAAATTGAAATCAGTTGTTTCTCCTTTTTCCACTTTCTCGACCAGTGAATCTTCCTTTTCAGATTCTTTAATCCTTTCCAAGAGGGTGGAGGTTACCGTAATGTTACCAAAAATCACTTTATGACTCCCAAGGTAGGGTTTCCACTCGCAAACCGACTCGAGTAAATTCCACTCTTTAATCATTAACCCTGCTACTTGTGCCTTGCGACTCAAAGCATCGGCCACTACGTTCGCCTTGCCTGGATGGTAGTTGATGGTACAGTCGTAATCCTCCAGAAATTCCATCCACCGTCGCTGCCTCATGTTTAATTCCTTCTGTGAGAAGAGGTACCTCAGGCTTTTGTGATCGGAGTAAACCTCGAAGGTTACCCCATATAGGTAGTGTCTCCATTTCTTCAGAGCAAAAACAACTGCGGCTAACTCCAGATCGTGGGTTGGATAATTCTGCTCGTGGGGTTTTAACTTTCTCGAGGCAAAAGATATCACATTTCGGTTCTGCATCAGCACACATCCTAGACCTTCCCGCGACGCATCGGTATACACGACGAACCCGTCACCTCCGTTAGGTAAAACTAGAACTGGAGCCATGGTCAATCTTTTCTTTAACTCTTGAAAACTTGTCTCACTTCGGGCATTCCAAATGAACCGACCATGTTTCCTTGTCAAGTCGGTTAGAGGACCGGCCAGTTTGGAAAAGTCCTTGATAAAACGCCGGTACTATCCAGCCAGTCCTAGAAAGCTGCGGACCTCGGTGGGATTTTCTGGCCTCTTCCAATTAGTCACAGCCTCTACTTCCGCCGGGTCAACTGAAATACCCTCTTGAGAAATTATGTGTCCTAGAAAAGAAATTTTCTCCAGCCAAAATTCGCACTTGCTGAACTTGGCGTACAGTTGATGGTCTCTTAGGGTTTGTAAGACAATCCTCAAGTGTTGCTCATGCTATTCACGTGTCTTGGAATAGACTAGAATATCATCGATGAAGACTACTACAAATCGATCCAGGTAGGGCTTAAAAACCCTATGCATTAAATCCATGAAGGCGGCAGGAGCATTGGTTAATCTAAAGGGCATAACTGCAAACTCGTAATGCCCATATCTCGAGTTGAAGGCGGTTTTCGAAATGTCTTCCTTCCTGATTAATAACTGGTAATACCCTTGGCGGAGATCTAGTTTCGAGAAAATCACCGCTCCCTGCAACTGATCAAACAACTCATCTATGTGGGACAGTGGCTACTTATTCTTAACCGTAATATTATTCAGGCCCCGATAATCGATACACATCCTCAAACCACCGTCCTTTTTCTTCACAAACAGTACAGGGGCTCCCCAAGGAGACCCACTCTCTTGAATGAATCCCCGCTCCAGAAGGTCCTGTAATTGCATTTTTAGCTCATTGAGCTCAGCAGGAGCCATTCGGTAGGGTGTTTTTGAGATGGGTGAGGTTCCAGGTAACAGGTCTATTTTGAATTCTATTTCTCTTTCCGGAGGTAGAGCTACTAACTCATCAGGGAATACATCCGAAAATTCTTTTATCACGGCCACATCCTCCACTTGTAACTTATCCGTGGGGGTATTAATCAGAAAGGCTAAAAATCCTTGCGCCCCTCTACTTAACAGTTTCCTAACCCGAATGCCCGAAATAAAAGCAGATGAGGCTAACCTACCCCTTATATCCAACCTTAAGGTCGCCTCACCAAGAATGCGGAATTCTACCACTTTTGTTTTACAATCCAGTTGGGCATTATACTTGGCTAGCCAGTCCATACCCAATATCACATCATACCCCTTAATGACCAAACTTATCAAGTCCCATAACAATCTCTTCTCTCCTACCCACACTTCACAATCCCTATAAACCATACTAGTAACCAAACGTTGATTCCCCGTAGGTGTACTAACTTCTAGGTCGTATGGTAAACTAGCAGGTTTTATATCGATGCCACACATGAAATCAGGGTTAACGAAGGAATGAGTGGCACCAGGATCAATTAAAACTTTGGCAAAACGGTGGAAAATAGGGATCGTACCTTCTACGACCTCTGAGGAATTTGGGACCTGTCGAGATTCTAACGAATATACTCGAGTTGGCACCTTAGGTTTCGTCTCATTCCCCTTATCCGGTCTCGTATTGGTCTTTGGCGCGGTTTGAGTTCCCTTTCCGTCTTGCTTTAAGAGTGGGCAAGTAGCAAGCTGGTGGTCTGCGCTTCCGCATCGCAGACATTTGCCTCCCTTCTTCCAGCAATTATCTTCAGAGTGATTCGGCTTTCCGCAGTACCCACAAGGCCCACGGGACGCCGAACCTGAACCCTTCTGGAAGTTTCCGCCTTGGCCTCTCCCGGTTGAGCCACCCCTGGTCTGAGCCCCTCTGCCGAAACTCGTCTGTCGGCCACCTCCAGCTCCTCGTCCCAACTTGGAGGGGGTACCTTTATCCCCTTGCCCGGAGCTGCTTCCAGGAAAACCCCGCTTCTTCGCCTAAAAGTTTCGTACTTGTACCCTGGCGCTCTCTACCCGTTGGGCCTTCCCAACGCCCTCGCTAAAAACGTTAATCTGGGCCACCGCCAGGTCCTTCTGAATTTCCACGTTCAGGCCCTGGATAAAACGCCTAATTCGCCGTTGCTCCGTCATAATCAACTCAGGGGCAAATTTGGATAAGCGCGTGAACTGGCTTTCGTACTCCGCGACAGACTGAGCCCCTTGGCGGAGTCGAATAAACTCATCTTCCTTCCTCTCCTGAACTAGAGGAGGGAAAAATTTCGCGTTATACTCTCTCATAAAATTTACCCAAGTCCTGGGCGTTTGTTCCCGCTCCCATTTTTACCGAATGACATTCCATCAGGAACGGGCCGCCCCTTCCAACTGGAAAATGGCAAAAGTCACCTGCCGTTCTTCGGTATAGTGCAGGGCAGCGAAAATATCGACCATCTTCTCGAGCCACCTTTCGGCGACATCCGGATCGGGTCCCCCAATGAACTTGGGTGGAGCAAACTTTTGAAATCGTTCAAGAGCTCTGTCTTCGCTCTCGACGTGATTGCCAGGGTTTCCGGGGTTTCCAGGATTAAGGTTTGGGTTTTGGCCATGTTGCTGCACCACTTGTGCCAGCAAGTTGGTCATTTGCTGCATAGCGGCAGCTATTTGCACGTTGGGGTCAGGATTAGGTCCAGATAAGGGTTCCCCAGTACCCCTGTCTGGCGTAGGTTGCCTATTCCTGCGCCCACGCCCCCGTCCACTACGTGTGCCTTCCATAAAATCTATTTGATCTAGACAAACGTACTAGAACAATAAAATGACAATGCATGTAAATAGAATCCCAAAACTTTTACACATATATATATACATTCCAAACAAGACAACATCACACATATAAACAACCAGTCAAGTCAAGTACAGTCAAGTCAAGTACAAACATGGACAATCCACGGAAGAAAAGCCCCATCAAAAGAAATATACACGTAGCTAACCCAAACGTACAAAACGATTAGCTAAGGCTCTTCTCCCTATCCGCCCTATCCGCCCTATATACAAAACAAAACTATCCCAAAAACTCTAGGAGTCGTGACCTAGTCCGACGACGACGAGCTAGTAGACCCACCCGACGGAGTGGATCCAACCCCAGCCTCAGGCCCCGTACATGAGTCCTCGTCACTCACGCTCTCGACCACGTCGGCGCAGAGGTTTAGGATCGAGGCGGCTCAAACTTTAACCTTTCGAGCCCGCTTAGTCTCACGCTCACGGGTCTCCCTAAGCTGAGTGCAAAGGTCATCAACCCTATCCTCTACCTCAAGCACGTCATACTCCAGACCCTTAATGCGCTCAGCCTGTTTCTCATTGGCCGCCCTAAGCTGGTTCACCTCGGCCTCAAGCCTAGCCTTATCTTCGGCCAACACCTTACGCTCCTCGGCCACGGCCAACACCAAGGCGTTAGGGTAGGCGTACTTGTGTCGACACTCGCAACGTCGGAGGCGGTTAGCCGGGCTCCAACGCACAACGGCCCCTCTGGGCCGGATCTGGTACGGAATCACCGGAAGCACCCCACGGGGTAGCTCTCCAGCAGGGGGACTACTAGGCTCACCATGACCGTCAATCCTACACCAAAAGAAGAAATAAGCATAATAATCTTAAAGGACGTAACCAAAATAATCCTCAAATCAAGCATTTCTAATACACCCAGGCCAATTCAAACCTAGGCTCTGATACCACCTGTGACAGCCCCACCTTCCCCTAAGGCGAACCAAAGGGGTTAGCGGACTGCCTGCCCAACTCTCGCCAGGACTAACAGTTCAGTTTAAAGCGATCTAATAAGTTCCGAAACTTACAAAAGCGCGTAAACAAGTCAAAATGTCAAAATAAAAAAAATGAAATCAGAGTCGGTCATGAATAGTAACCGACACGTCAAACCCAACCAAGCCTCAAACAAACATTTATATGTTGAAATTAAGCATATACAATCCAAAGTGGCATACAAAAGTATTCAAAAGTGAATACATGTATGGTTTGCCAAATCAAAAGAGAAACGGACTCAAAAGTACATTTAGGGTTTCTAGGAGTTATACAAAAGATATGTCCATCTAGCTCAATTCGGCAACCAACTATCAATTGCAGTCCAAAAGTATTTATTTTCCTGTAAGGAAAACAAAAGGAATAGGGTGAGCTTACGCCCAGTGAGATAATACCACTCAAGCAGCAAAGTTTACATAAGTATAAAGCTTTTCATTCCAATTCATCAAAAGTAAGCAAAGGCACACATCAAAAATGGTGATAAAAGGATACGGGCGGCTCTCAAGAGCCCTTTTCCTTGTTTGCATTCTTGATCGAACCTCATTGACTCTCCGTCAATGTTTCAAAGTAACCAACCGTAGACTCAACTTTACTTTCATTCCTTCCACCCAACATACCCCTACCGGACCCGAACTCCAAACACTTGCAATGTGGTATTACTCGAGTATACCGGAATCAAAAGTCTCTCATACTACAAGATTCATTAATTGGCACGACCAAGCCCTCGCCGACTCGATTCAATCAACTACCAATGGGGTTGAGTTCAATGATAACAATCATGGTCGTTGGATACTTGTCCAAACGACACCAAGTCAAGTACTTTCATTTCATGTAACATTCAATAACATGATAAACAATGATATAAGGCATAAAAGTGAGAGTGATCAAGTACACCCTCACTTAACTCAATAACAATGGTGCAATAAACATTCAACGCATCAAGTTCAAGTATCAAAGTCATACAGTAACACACAAGTGAGTAGTACACTCACCAAGCTTGAAAATGATATTTCATGCACCTCCGTCAAAGGAGCGTCGTGAACCACCGTCACGCCCTAAAACATGCAAACAAGTACAATGAGAATCGATAACGAGTCATAAACCAATGCCAAATACTACCAAAATAGGGTTCCATAAGCATACATAAGCATTAGAGGAAACCAGAAAAATCCGGAAATGGAGTTAAGTGTTAACCCAAAAAAAATAGTTTTTGACATCATTTTACGGTTTTGGTACCAATGGCACTACGATTATCGGATGGAGGTGTAAGATACACCATTTCGAAGCTAAGAGATAGGGCTACAATGTTGAAGAAGGAAACTCTGTCCAGTTTCGAGTGTAACCAGGTCAAAAATGCAAGATACTACACCAGAACCGGAAAAACAGGTTCACAAACCGCATTCTGGTTCAAACATCATAAGTCAGCCTACCTAAGTCCAAATAAAGTGATTCCAAAGCCATACAAAAACTAATATACAAGGATAAATTTCATCAGAAGACCTAAACAACCAATTCTGAAGTATTCCCAACCAAAATAACCAATTACAGACGCAACTATCAAATTCGGGTAAAACCAGGGAAGCAAGGGTAATTCCATCTTTTATCAAGATACACTACTCCGATTGACCTGAAATTTTACAGGAATCTCTAAAATATTATTCCCTACAACTTTCATGCTTTAACCGAAAGCCAATTCGGCCTCTAACTATGAGATACAGTGCCAGGCAGAATGAAGAACAATGAAACCCTAACTTTCCAATTTTCTTTCCAAAACAGAAATTGCTTGCAATTAACCACTTTTTTCACCTTCTAGCTTCCTTAAATATCATTTCCAATCATCATACATGACCAAATAATCATATTCATATAAAAACAGAAAAATTCCCAATAATTATAAAACTTCACCAATTCAACCAAAAATCAAGATATAATCCATAAAATTGCATCTTATACCACCACCAATCATGAATTAGACATCATTAGAGGGAGGAGAGGGGTCCTTCACTACTCACCTTAGCAATACAAGAGAGGGAGCAACTAATCCCCTTAGCTTTCCAAACAACTCCACTAAACACCTCACAAACACTCCCTTAAGGGTTTCTATGGAACAAAAACAAGATTAGATGGTTGAGTTATTGGATTTGAGCAAGAGGGAATCAAGAAGTTGAAGAGGTTTTCTTTCTTTCTTCCTTGAAGTTGGCCAGCCACAAGAGCTTGGAAATGAAGCAAATTTTGGTAAGTTTTTAGTTTATTTAGTCAAATGGTAAAACATGGAATGGTAGTCAAAAGGTCAACCCAATAGCCAAGTGACACTTGTCACTTCCATAAATGCATCTCTATCTCTTTGTTTCCTCTCACACCAATCCAAATAGCAACCTCTAATTATCTCTTAACACCCGGTTAATTAAATCCAGTATCCAAAACTTAACCTAACTGGCCGAATTTTTCCTAACTTTTCGTCTTAGTGGGTCCCACGTCCGGTATACGCTCTTAATTTCTCAAAAACTATTCGATACTAGAAAAATCATCTAAAAACTATATCTGCTCCTTGAAAGTATCTAGAAATTTTCCTAATCACGAAAATGTAGAAAATAAGCCATTGAATATAATAAAACCTAGAAAATGGAAAAAAAAAAAATGGGATCTCACATGACCCAACTCTTTTACCATGATAATAGGAAAAGGCTAGATGCAAGAAATTTGTTCATTCGTGATAGCCATGTTCAAAGAAATTGAAAATTTATCCCTCACAAGTAGTAGAAGTTTAATAGAACTTGTGACACCTCAACTTTTAAGATGCTATTGTTTTACGGTTTCTTTAGTTCATTTTATTTTAAAACATTATTTTGTTTCAGGGAAGATACTAAAGTTATTTCTTTGGATTTGATTTAAAACCTTATTTTGTTTTAAAAGACTAGAAACCCTAAAATTTTAATCAAAAACTCTAGTTTACTTGTGACTATGTTTAAATCCCTCATATTTGACTCAAAACCCTAATTTTATTCTATGGAATTGTAAAATTCATCACATTTTTCTTAAAATTCCTTTTATTTGGAAATTATTCATTTATTATGGCTCTACTACTCAAGCACCCTACAATAAGTGCAAATGAACCTAGAAAGTAGAGTTTCATTTTTCGTTTTCAAGATTGGAGCAAATTAGGGTTTTCGCGATTTTTCGCCGGATGAATTTTTGGTACGGAGAGGGGATCAAATTTGGTGATTAAAAGTGACTTTTAAGTGAGAAATAATATGTGATTAGGAGCAATGATATAAAGTTAGTGAATAGGAAGTAAAAACCCTAGTACGTGTGTTTTTAAGAAAAACGGCGCGAACCGACGGGTACCGTGCACTACCGATTGAACCCACCACTTGACCACCACTTTCTTACCATACAAGCTCATTAATACTTGAGCAAAATATCTTCTCATTTGCCAGCTAGTTTGACCGAAATTTAGGGCTCAAAATAGCAAGGAAAAGAAAGAGAAAAATGAAAGGTGGTGGTGGCGACACTTGTTGCCACCTAAGAGTTTCTTGACCAAGAGAGTAACCATCCTTCTTATTCCAATTTTTGCACCTTTCCTCTTCATTATTTCAGCAGCTTGGCCGACCAAAGAGAGAGAGAAAAGAGAGAGCAAGAACAACTTTCTTCTTCTTGATCTTAGCTATCCAAGTGAGAAATCAAACTTCCAAACCGATTAAAGTGCTAGTTGTGGGCTTAAGAAGCTAGGGCAAACAAAAATTTCTAAAGGAGGTGGAGTATCACTCTTCCAAGCTTGTCTTTGAGGTATAAGATCTGATTATGGTTTTTGGTCTTTTAAATTTTGGTTTAAGATGCTATCTAGTTCATGTTTTGGCTTGATTACAAGATATGCAAGTTGTTGTGATGAATTTTGGATGATTTAAGCAAGTTAGGATTTGATTAATTTCTGCCTAAACTTGTTGTATGGTTGATAGATGTTGTATATAAGGTTATATAAGGGGTTTTGGTAGCAAGTGAAGCAAGAAATCAGGAAAGGTTGCATTGAAATCAACAAATTCCAGATTTCTGGAAAATTTCCCCTCTTTCTGTCCGGTTTTTGTTGTACCATTTTAGAGGCCGAATTGGGCTTGGAATAAAACATGAAAGTTGTATAGAATGGTATTTTATAGGTACCTACAAAATTTCAGCTCAATCGGAGCAATGTATCTTGTGAAAAGATGGAAATACCCTCGCTGTTCTAGGTTACATTCCAGAGTTCCGCGTGGACAGTTTAGTCTATTTGGTTGTGTTTATTCACTATAATCCGTTGGGATTTAGCTATTTTACAAAAAATGAAAGTTTTATTAATCTGTCTTAGCTTTTAAACGCCTCCAAGAACACCTTAATCGGACCTTGGTAACCTGAGATATGACCATTCCAGTGTAGTGCGGTTAATTAGCCAACTAGTTGGATTTTGGTTCTGTAAATTGGGAATTTGACTAGGTTTCATTGGAAAATGGACTAAGTGATCTTCATAAAAATTGTATCCCTGTGTCTTACCTTCGAAACGGTATAAGTTGCGCCTCAATCCAATAAGCGTAGCCTCGGATGTGTTATTTCCGCAACCACGCATCAAATCTGCCTTTTGCTAGGTTACATTTCCGCACTTGTTATCACTTTGATTTTTGTTCTTATGTTGTTATGAGCCTATGGAATGGCTATTGAAATGGAATTGTGTTATGGATAACTTTGGGTTGGATTGAGTAAAATATTGAAGCCATAAATGGCTGGAAAATGGGTAAACACAAGGGGCATGCCGCCGAATTTTCACGAGAAAGATAAACTAGTCTTCGGAGTCCTAGTTTTATATTTTGCAAATTTAACTTGGATACACTGAAAAATGGATTCAGTTATCTTCATGGAAGTTGTAACCTTTTGTCTAAGGTTCGAGACACTATCTAGTACATTTTGATCCGATAACCCTAGCTCCCGTTATGGACAAGATCGTGTAACCGTTTTGATTATTTTGACCGTTTTCAACTGTATTCGATCGTTTCCGTTATAAATTGCTGTTGTATGGCCGTTTCACTCATGTGTGTATATAATCTGCCCATACAGATCTTGAGGCTTTTGACGGTGATGGTCAAGCTTCGTGAATTGTATCATTTTTCGTGCCAAGTTGTATCAAGTGAGTAATTGGGTGGTTATTGATGTGAAATTGTTAAAGTGCTTTGTACATGTTAAATGGGTACGTAGGCGAGGGTGTAGTTTATCTCACTCGATCTAAGCCCATCCATTGTTTTGATTTCCTATGTGAGAATACATGCTTTATGTTGAGTATCACCCTCTTGTTGTGTGCTGAGGAGGGGAATTACATGACTTGAGTATCACCCTTTTTGCTGTGTGCTGATAGGGGTGATCTCGTGACTTGAATTAAACCCCATTTGCTGTGTGCTGTTTGGGGTAAGTATCTTGTTGTGCACTTGTTGAGAGATACCATCTATTGAGAGATCGGATATCTCAGGGCTTGGTTCCAGCCCGGTTCCAAGGGTTAGACGAACTATTCGAGCCAGCCGGGGCTTGGTCGAAGATAGTTCCATGCTAAACTTGGGATTTAGTTTCTTGTTATAGCTTTGACGAAAGCTAAGTTACTTTATTTCGCTCGAGCTGCTGTGTGCTGTTGACTGGCCAGCGGGGGTTGATAAGGTGAACGGGGAACGTTTAAGTAGAGTCTACGGACCATGAGTACTTGGTTGACGGAGTGTCAACAGGCGTTCAAGTTCGGGGAATTGAACTGGCTTTGGAGCCACCCGTATCCTACACTTGTGATGTTACTTTTCTGTTATTGATGTGAAATATCCTGATTTACTTGTTGAATTATGTGAGTTTTATTTTTTTCCCCTGATTGCTCACTAAGCATATAGCTTACCCCATTCCATTTGTTTTCCTTAGCAGGGGGTCGACGCGGGGGATCGCTCGGGAAGGTGTTTAGTGTTTCGATTTTAGATGAGTGAGCTTGTACTTGTTATAAGTTAACTGGCAAGATGTATATAGTTGTTGTGGTGGTTATAATTATCAACTTTTCTAGGGTTTACTTTCTGGTACTCGCGGTATGTATGATTTGATGTATATTTGAGATTTATATTGCAATTTGTTTGAGATTTGTAGTGAGGGAGTGAGTCCCGGCGAGAGCTGGGCAGGCGACTCGCCGAACCCTGGGGTACGCCCTAGGGGGAGGTGGGGCCGTCACAGAACTAATTTGGTTAATTTTTGTTAAAATAATAATGGATTGTGAAAACCCTAAGAACTCCAATCTCTCAATTTCATCAATTATTTAAGATTTTGTAATTTTTGACGTCTTGAGTTATGGAGTAATTAACTGCTTGCTAGTTTCAGAATTTGTGATTGTTTAGACAATAGAACAAGTAAATAGCCTTGGTAATTGTAAGGGATCGACTCTAAATTATTCTGTACTTCAATTTGTCTAGTAAAGCAAAGCACTTAAGCAAATTTATGCATATAGAATAATTAAAATTTATATCTTGAAAGCTTGAATCAACATTTATGTGAAAAACTTTACTGTAACGATTTATGTGAAAAACTTTTATTATATATTGTAAGGCCCGAAAACAACCAATGAGACAAACATAAACAATGGAAAGATCACAAATATAACAGTAAGTAAATAAAAGGAAAGGATTGCAAACCAATTAACTACCCAACTCCTCTTGAGCTTGTAGATTAATTGAGACAAGCTACTTCAAGTTGATGAATTATAATCACTCTTGTGTACAAAGGAAGGTTCACCTCCTCCTTGCCCCGAACTCCACTCGGTAAAGCCAGGACGTTTTACTATCCCTCAGGACAACCCTCACAGAGCTACACTCATGAAAGATTCACTCACAAATGAAAAGCTTACAATGAACCTCACACCACTAAGACTACAAATCTTCTTTTTGGAGTATTTTCTCACTAAAATCTCTCTAGATCTTTTGTATCTTCAGTGTGCCAAAGTTGCTTTCTCGTTCAGAATCGTTTGTATTTGAAGGGGACCAAAAATGGGCTTCATTAATGCTTCCAACGGATAGAAGGCAGATGAAGAGTCAGCTAGCCGTTGGGGACGTCGGACGTCCGACAGATTAATCACCGTCCGATCCCATCGTCCGAAAATCAGCCAAGTTGTCGTTCGGACGTCCGATGATATTTTATCGTCCGAGCTTCTGTGTCCGAACGTCGTCCAGAGAGTTATCAAATCTTCGTGGAATTTTTAGGACGTCCGATGAGATTGATGTGCGTCCGAAGCATGCGTCCGATCCTTCAGGACGTCCGATGCTTCCTTACGAGCGTCCGACAGAGTTTCCTTCTTGATGTTCTTTGTGACGCCCCGAAAAGTATAAGTGTGAGAACCCGTACTTTTCCCATTTTCTAGGGTTTTATTTATTTAATGGCTTGTTTTCTGCGTTTTCTTTAGTAGGGAAATTTTCTAGATATTTTAATGAGCAAAAATAGTTTTAAAATGATTTTTCTAGTATCGGTTAGTTTTTGAGAAATTAAAAGCGTATTTTGGACGTCGGACCCGCAAGTGCGGTAAATGCATTATATTTTTGACAACTTCTTGGAATTTTGTATTTAGTGATATTATTTTATAAGGTGTTAAGATATTTGTATTGGAGAGACAAAAAGATAAGTTTTGAACCAAAAGGTGACAAGTGTCACCATAAGATTAAGTCTTGGACTTTGACCATTTGACTTTACCTTTACCTTTACCAAATAAATATCAAAAAATTGCCAAAAATCATCCTTATTTCTAAAGCTTCATAGCCGGCTCTCTCTCAAAGGAAAAGAAAGAAAAGCTCTCAATTTCTTCCTTCTATTTCTTGCTCAATCTTCAAATCCAACCAATAAAAGTCCAAATCATTCCATAAAATCTCTTTGCTAAGTGGTCTTGAGGTGTTTTCTGGAGTTGTTTGGAAAGCTAAGGTGATTTGTTGCTCTATCTCTTGTATGGCTAAGGTGAGTTGTGAAGAACCACTCTCCTCCCTTAATTGATGTTCAATTCATGATTGGTGGTGGTATAAGATGCACTTTTATGGATTAAATCTTGATTTTGGTTGAATTGGTGAAGTTTTATAATTATTGGGGATTTTTCTGTTTTCATATGAATATGATTATGGGGTCATGTATGATGATTGGAAATGATGTTTAATGACTCTAGGAGGTGGAAAAAGTGATTAATTGCAACCAATTTCTGTTTTGGACCAAAAATTGAAAAGTGAGGGTTTTGTGCTGAACATTCTGTCCGAATTTTTAGGTCATATATAGAGGCCGAATTGGCCTTGTCTCAAAGCATGAAAGTTGTAGGTATTGATGTTTTAAGGGTACCTGTAAAATTTCAGGTCAATTGGAGTAGTGTAGAATGAGATAAGCTGAATTTACTGTTGCTGTTCTGGGTTCATCAGGATGTAAGAACTGCGCCTGTAATGGGTTGTTTTGACTGGAATTCTTTTTGGATTTGG
>NW_020863794.1:0-13557 GCF_003713205.1 Coffea eugenioides
TCAACCTAGTTTTCCTAATCTAACCCTTAATTTATCACATTTGGATGTTTTCTATATGAATGCAAATCTAAAAAATATCGTAAGGGACAACATGTTCATTCAAGGGTTTAATTGAACCAATCGCATTAATTGCGAAGGTCAAAATAAATCCTCGAAGGTGTCACAAGGATGCAAATGATGAAAAAGAAAAGAAAATAAAAGAAAAGAAATTAAATTATATACATATATATAAGTGATCAAAGAAAAAGGGAATGCAACATAAAGGGTACGGGAGGCAAAAAAAATTCGTGACATAATTTTCTTATACATGGATTAATAGGGTATTTAAACTAGAAAGTTATAATCACCCATTTCCCATGTTTGAAAAATAATTATCCTAACATGAACAAGCAAATGAACTAGCTTAAATGAGATGCAATTCTAAATGACATGATTAGCACCTATAGCGGGTAGGGGATAATATAATAGGGAATATCATGCAAATGAGAAAAGATCCTAAAAATAAAAATATACATGAAAATGTAGTGAATAGCACACAAAGATGAATCTAGCGCAAGATAACCTAAAGGGTCTAGCGTTGGACTAGCCCATTTCTAAAAATCCTTACTAGCGTTGGACTAGCAAGTAAGCGGAGGGAGAAACCACAACTAACGTTGGACTAGTGTGGTGACGTCATGCATCAACAATTCATAGTGAAACAAATAAAACATAAATTAAAACAAATAAACACATAAGAGCACGTAACACATAACACGTAAACATAATATCTAGATGCCAAAATCCTAAGAAAAACGGATAAAACACATAACACATAAGCCACATAAACACGCAATTTATCTATTACATCGGGGAGCGCCTAACTACAATCTAGGAGGGAAAAATATAATAAAACAAATTTAATTATCCTATCTATTACATTTTTTTGAGGTATTTAAATGCCTCTTGAATCATTGTAAAAAATTAACTAAAACATATGTAAGAAAACTTGAATGAATATTTAAATCAAATAAATAAAGCATATAAAAATATAAACACATAGGAACACATAAGAGCACATAAGAGCACGTAATTGACATTGAAATAATAAAAATAGGGGTACCTCCCGTTTGAAGTGGTGACTAAATGGAGTCAAATTGTCCTATTTATACTCACAATGAACAAAAGGATCATGGCACCAATTTAATTGAAAAAGAAAATAATAATACAAGTACTAAATTCACACTAATATGTCAGACGTAAAGAGATTTAAGCAAATCTAAAAATTCCAAGTTAAGTATATTCTAAAGTAACATAATTAGCTATTAAAGAAAAGAAACAATCATAATAAAGAGAGTCAAAATTTGCCAAGGACTGAATTGCAAAAATTGAAAACTTTTGGGGGACAAAAATTATATTTTCCAAAGTTCAGGGGTCAAAATTAAATGAAAGATAAAATTCAGGGACCAAAATGAAATTAATTTAAGGGCCTAGGTGAAAGGAATTTAAAATGTTCTGGGCCACAATAAAACTACTCCAAAGATCAGGGGCTAAAGTGCAAAATTTGATTTCTGATTGGGGAGAAAAAGGCCATTGGGCCATTATTGATTTCTTTGGGCCGAAAACTACCTAAGCCCAACCGAAAATCCATAGAAACGAGCAGGCCAGCCCGTCATTTTATCACTCAAACCTGACCCAGAAATGCATGGGCTCCAGCCTCCTAGCCCATCCGAAACCCAAAAAAAAAAAATAAACCAAAGCCCATTTCCAAAACCCAACCAAAACTAACTCCTGGCCCAACCGAAGAAAAAACATTAGCCCAAACCGTTTTCTTTCTTTTCTTTTCTTTCTTTTTTTTTTCTTCTTCTTCTTTCTTTTCTTTCTTCCCCGTTCGTTCCGTCTCTTCTTCTTCCCAGGCGAGCTGAAGCTTCAGCTGGCGGCCATGGTGGTCGCCGGTGGCGCCGCCGCCGCCGACCGCCACCGCCGGTGACCTCTCCGGTCACCAAAAATCCTCAAAATACACCTCCCCACTCGATTTTTCGCGTAGACTCCATTTTCGGAGTTAGTTTTTACAAAAGACGATCTAAAAGTGGCCAAAATGTCAAAATACAGTCCAGTTTTTATTTTTTAAAACACCCAAATCTTTCACCAAAAATCATAAAAAATATATTACAATACTCCTTATAACCTCTACAATACAACTATGATTTTAACTAACCAGAAAACAATAACAAAAGACTACATTAAGGCAAAACAGTACCTAAAAATCTTTTTGGCATTTTTTCAAACAATTAATATGCATTCACAGACATCATTTCCTTTTCCTTCATCTAGTTCATGCCATTTCCAAATTTTCAGCAATGCAACAACAACAATACAAGGCAGCGAGCAGAAATGAAAGAAAACTAAACAATGAAGCATTGATTTAATGTGCTAGACAAAGACTAAAAAAAATACCTCAATGTAGGTGTGTGTGAGGTTGAGATGGAACCGAGAGGAGTTGGGGAAGATTTTTTTTTGTTCTGTTTGTTTCCTCCGCCCGAGTCCGAGAGAGGGAGAGTGAGGGGTCAGCTGCAAAATTCCGAGAGCTTCCCTTCCTCTTCTCTCGTGCGTTTTTTTCTGCCTCTGCCAAGTGAGCCCAGAGGGATTGGAGTGCTTTTTTTCTTTTTGTGGCTTGTCTTTTTGGTCTCCTGAAACTAGAGAGAGCCGAGGGATGTATTTTTTGGGGGAAGCAAGAGTGGAGAATTTTTTCTTTGTGGCCTCCCTGATTTTCCAGAGAGAGCCGAGTGAAGAAAATGGGTCGCCAAATTAGCTTTTTGTGCGTGTTTTCTCCTCTGCAAATGTTGAGTGTTGGCAGAGCCAAAAACTCATGGCCAAGAAGGAGTCAAATGGGTTTGGTTTCCTTCAAAATGATGGCTTCTGCGGATGAAAAGAAAGGTCCCTGGCAATTGAGTGTGGAATGGGTTAATAGTTGTTTTGGTAGAGAAAATGATTATGATGATTTTTTTTATTTTCTTTTTTGTTGTTTGTTTTTTTTTTGTTTGTTTTTCTCTTTCTTTTTTTTTTTTTTTTTTTTTTTTTTTAAAAGCAAACCTGCAAAAATGAGAAAAATGCACATTAAAATGCTAGAAAATAAATAATTCATTAAATAGAAAAATCTTGAGAAAATATTAAAAATTGACAAAAATTTGGTGTCTACAGCTTGCCCCTCTTTGTCTAGAGTTTCAAAGAAACTCAAGACAAAGACGTAGACACCAAATTGCTTACCTGTCTCTTCTAGCTGTACCTGAGCTAAAATAGACAAGCTAACACTTGGCTGAAATTATTGGACAAAAATGATGCAATAACATTGCAGAAAATGTGACCGAACCCATGTAGAATTGCCTACGTATCCCACCATGGGAATCAGGTCAAACGTAGTTCGAATGCAAGTGAACCACAATGAAACAAGTGTATTGACAAACTGCGGTCTTTGCAAAGTCGAAAAAGTTTGAGCTCTCAGAACTTCTAAACAGGAAATACAAAATGAATGAGATAGCACAATTATTAATCAAAACAGTCAAGAAAAGTAACTTGTCATAATTAGAAAAAGATGCGCGGAGGGACGCGGTTACGCTCCAACAGAAAATTAAATTTGTCTTTTAGAAAAAGATGCGCGGAGGGACGCGATTACGCTCCAACAGAAAATTTAAATTGATTCTTCTGATCTGTCAAGAAGGGGAGATAGAAGGGTGCGCGGTGGACGCTGAGACTCACCAACAGGAATTTAAATTGATTCTTCTGATCTGTCAAGAAGGGGAGATAGAAGGGTGCGCGGTGGACGCTGAGACTCACCAACAGGAATTTAAATTGATGCGCGGAGGGACGCGATTACGCTCCAACAGGAAATTAAATTGTCAAGAAGGGGAGATAGAAGGGTGCGCGGTGGACGCTGAGACTCACCAACAGGAATTTAAATTGATGCGCGGAGGGACGCGATTACGCTCCAACAGGAATTTAAATTTGTCAAGAAGGGGAGATAGAAGGGTGCGCGGTGGACGCTGAGACTCACCAACAGGAATTTAAATTGATTCTTCTGATCTGTCAAGAAGGGGAGATAGAAGGGTGCGCGGTGGACGCTGAGACTCACCAACAGGAATTTAAATTGATGCGCGGAGGGACGCGATTACGCTCCAACAGGAAATTAAATTGTCAAGAAGGGGAGATAGAAGGGTGCGCGGTGGACGCTGAGACTCACCAACAGGAATTTAAATTGATGCGCGGAGGGACGCGATTACGCTCCAACAGGAATTTAAATTGATTCTTCTGATCTGTCAAGAAGGGGAGATAGAAGGGTGCGCGGTGGACGCTGAGACTCACCAACAGGAATTTAAATTGATGCGCGGAGGGACGCGATTACGCTCCAACAGGAAATTAAATTGTCAAGAAGGGGAGATAGAAGGGTGCGCGGTGGACGCTGAGACTCACCAACAGGAATTTAAATTGATTCTTACGCTGATCTGTCAAGAAGGGGAGATAGAAGGGTGCGCGGTGGACGCTGAGACTCACCAACAGGAATTTAAATTGATGCGCGGAGGGACGCGATTACGCTCCAACAGGAAATTAAATTGTCAAGAAGGGGAGATAGAAGGGTGCGCGGTGGACGCTGAGACTCACCAACAGGAATTTAAATTGATGCGCGGAGGGACGCGATTACGCTCCAACAGGAAATTAAATTGTCAAGAAGGGGAGATAGAAGGGTGCGCGGTGGACGCTGAGACTCACCAACAGGAATTTAAATTGATGCGCGGAGGGACGCGATTACGCTCCAACAGGAATTTAAATTTGTCAAGAAGGGGAGATAGAAGGGTGCGCGGTGGACGCTGAGACTCACCAACAGGAAATTAAATTGATCTTCTGACTTTTTTGATTTTTTTTTAATTGAAATTTTTTTTATTTTTTGATTTTTTTGATTTTTTGATTTTTTTGATTTTTTGATTTTTTTTTTTTTAAATAACAGATTGGTGGGATAGACCCGGATTCAATGAAATACTGAAAGAAATGAAAACACAAGTCCAATACTATCAAACTGAAAGATTAAAATGCATGTTGCTCAAGTTGGTGGATTTGCAATCTTTTTTTTCTTTTTTTTTCTTTTTCAAACTTTAGAAGGAATGAAAGAAACACCCCTTTTTTTTCTTTTTTTTTTTTTTTTTTTTTTTGAAAAAAATCAAAAGTGACGAATTTTAAAACTTGAAGAATACCAATAACAACTCTCCCCTCAAGAGATCTGAGAGGTACATACATATGTCACTATCTTCTCGACTTTAAAAAACTCTCTCTTTTTTTTTCACCAAGCCGATTTAGAATGTATTACCAAAATTGGAGCTCACTTCTTTTGATATTTGCCCCAGTGTAAATCATGTTTAACGAAGGCCACATTTTTCATGCTTTTGAAAAAGCAAAAAGAGTGATCATATGATACCAATACCATGTGATTCCTTGTGCTCCTTTTGGCCCTGAGAACCATGTAAGCATGATCTTTCGATGTCAAAATTGCTCCTCAAGAGTTGTGCTGCAGCTTATTTTGAATCTTCTCAATTTTCTAGCATCAGTCAGCCATACCTCACTTTGTACCACAAATCAACTTTTCTAATGACCAGATTTGAATGAATGGCAACTATCTCAAGTGTCAGCAACCCGCTTTTCGTTCATGATTCTCTTGTGCTCCAAAATCTCACCTTGATGACCTTAACCTTTCGGATTTTCACAAAGGTCACACATTTTTATTTTATTTTGTTTTCATTTTCTTCTTCTTCTTTTTTTTCTTTTTCATCCTTCCCTTTTTTCTTTTTTTTTTCTTTTCAATCCCTTTTTTCTCTCTTTTTTTTTTCATTCTTTTGAAGACACCCTTTCAGGTTTTCGACATTTATCAACTCAGAAATGTATTTAAAGAAAGGATGGCATCAGCGCGACAACCCTTCCCATGTAAAAATAGTGAAGGTGTATTGACATCAATTGCCATTTGATTAAGTGATTTTTATTAGAAATACCACTAAAGCGGAGGTCGAGACTTTATGATTTTTATGATGGGGTCAGGTGGGGTGTGGAAGAAATGTTAAGGCTTGAAAGCAAAATCTTCAAAGAGGTTTCAAACCCCTAAGATCACGTTCTATCAATATTTGCTCCAGTATGAGGGTATTAAAACTGAAAAATTGCCCCAGTTTAGCTTTTGAATCTTTTTTTTCTTTTTCTTTTTTTTTTCTGACAAATGGGAGATAAAAATTTACCCCAGGATGGGGTTTGCAATCTTTAGGAGGGCTATCAAATGAAGGGTTAAATTATTCTAGAGGTTCAATGGGGAAAACTAGGAGTGAGATGTTCAAAGAGAAAAGAAGAAAGCTCGCCTTTGATCCGCCATAGATGGTATTTCAAAAGAAAAATCACATAATCAGATAAAGAATTTATTACACATGTCTGGATTGATTGGCAGAGGAAAGACCTGTCCATCCAGTTCTGTGAGAATGGATGTTCCTCCGGATAGCACTCTTTGAACAATAAATGGCCCTTGCCAAGTTGGAGCAAATTTTTCTTTAACCTCCTCTTGAATCGGAAGAATTTACTTCAAAACCTTATCCCTCACTTCAAATAAGCGAGATTTGTCTTTCTTGTCATAACTAACGAACCATCCTTTGATGATAGCATTGTCCATGACAAACATTCAACTTCTTTTTCATCAATCAGAGACAGCAACTCATTGTGCTTCTTAATCCATTTGATTTCTTCTGCCTGAGTCTTTGTCAAAATGTGCAAGGACGGGATCTCGGTTTTGGCATGTATTACCACTTCCATTTCAGCATAAGAGGACAAGGTGTTGCCCCAACTTAGAAATGTAATCTCCAATGAAATGCTCCCAGAGTTCAATTGCAAAATTTGCAAAATCGAAGGAAAAACTCTTTTTCTTTTTTTCTTTTTCTTTTTTTTTCAATCCCTTTTTTTTTTTTATTCTCTCTTTTTTTTCATTTTCCTTTTTTTTTTTCCTCCTTTTTTATTATTCTCTTCTTTTTTTTTTCTTTCATTCCCTTTCTTTTCTTTTCTTTTCTCTTTACTTTTTTTCTTTATTCTTTCTCTTTTTTTTTTTCACTTTCATTCCCTCTTTTTCTTTTCTTTTCTCTTTTTTTTTTTCAAGTTGGCTGCTAAAGTATGTACTCCTTTTGAGCAAATAGCCGATCCTCTACTTTGCAATGTAGCATTATTGCTCCATTTTTATTCGTGACTAATCTCCAAATTTGCAAGTTGAATTGCACTTTTTCCTCGATCTCAACCATAAACACCTGCATAAGGAGAATTTTTCAAAGCACTTGAATTTTTCAATTTTCAAAATTTTTTTTTTTGTTTTTTTTTGAGTAATGATATAACAATTAACATTCATGCAAAGTGTTGACTTATCAAGATTTGAGAAATATACTTGACCTTGGACATACCCTACAAATGTATTAAAAATTTTACCTCAATTTGAACCTATTTGACAAAATCTCACAGATATATTACAAAAAATTTTGCCCCAATTTGGGTCTATTCTAAAATTTTATTCGAGTGATTCTCCATTTATTCGGACAAAACAAGAAAACTGTGTCTTCCAAAATTTAAAAAACTAACATGCAATGTGAGTTGATGTATAATAGAAAAAATGCATTTTTCCACAAAAAACTTTAAATGCCATGTAGAAAGCTCCATGATAAATCTCTCAAAACAAAACCAAATTACAAAAGATCTCTTCCTCTTTTTGGGATCGATATCGAGGGAAAAGGGTCCTCTTCTCGTTGGCTCATCTTTTAGGACCAATCAAATGGGTATTACTCATGATTTTGAGGTGACTCAGGGAGATGGTATGTCAGGATCTGTCTTTTTTTTTTTTTGTGCCCAAATTGTATCCAACACATTCAGTATCACATCTTGGTGAAAGCAAATAGCTTATCACCCTTATTTCTTAAGAAAATTCAGTTAACATATAAGCTCTATGGGCTTGTAATGTATGGGTAGAAACGATAGTTAAACATATGGAAACAAGTTATGGCCTAATGATCATGAGTAATTGGTAAATTCCTTAAAGGCGAAATCTTCACTTCAAATTGTCATGAAAGATAAGTCAGCAATGGACTTTATGAGCTTGTAATGTGGCTTAACAATGATAGCTAAAAAAAATAGAATTTTCAAGGACAACGCACTTAAGATCGCCTTCTTTCACAAAAATTGCCCCAGTTTTGGATTTAAAATCCGGGACCCCCTTTTGACTCCCTTTTTCTTATCAATCCTCTTTTTTCTTCAACAATCACTAAGGGGAATGCAGCATTGGATGTCTTCGTATTTTCTTTCTTTTCTTTTTTTTTTCTTTCATCATTTTTTCATTTTTTCTTTTTCTCTTTTTTTTCCCCTTTTTTTTTTTTTTTTTTTTTTTACAATACTGATATCCCCAATGCAATGATAAATTGAAAACTCCCTAATTTGGAGTGTAGATGGCCCTTCTTTTTTTCGATATTGAATACCAAAATATCAATGGTAGAGTCAGAATCCCCCAACTTGTAATTCTTTCTTCTTCTTCTTTTTTCACTCGTTTTCTTTATTTGATGTCCCTTTCAAAAATTTTGATCATCTTTGCCATTTTTTTTCAATTCTCAAATCTCCTTCCCCAGTGTGGGGGTACAATCATAAGTGCTTTTGAAACGAACCACCAATTTAGGTTCAAATGAGGATGCAAAGGATAAGAGTGTTTAGATGATAGAAACGATGGCCAAAGCATCATTCTTATTTCTCATGACAACTAAAGTAAAGAATAACCCGTTGGAAAAACCCATTTCCATTTGACATTCGAAAATTTTTCCGTGGAGGGTCATGATCATTGAGGCTTTTATTTGAAACGAAATTCTATTTTTAAAAGTCTCAAATGGGAAAATAAATGATAAAATCTGTATAGATAGAGAGACGAAAGCCTAAAGTATCATTCCAAATTTTCAAAACAAAATAAGAAGTAATGTGCATTTTTACTTTCACTTAGATGTGAATTGAATCTGGTTAGACACACCGGACATTTTCACGGAAAAAATTATCTCACTTTGAAACTAGTCAGCCAATGCGACTGATCTTGGAGGTTCAATAAAAGTGGACAAAAAAATGAAAATGAAAAGTGTTGGGGTTGATCTTTTATGACAAGCTATCAAATTTGAATGACCCCTTTTATTTCCGACTATTCTCATTGAATAGTTTAGACCACAAATCTAGTGTATGCAAAGAATTTTGAGAATTGGACATACATTCATGAATTTCGAACAAGAGGTCAAAAAATTTCAATTTAACCTTATTTCTTAGGATTCATCATGAAATCTCCCAATGAACAAATAAAGAATGAGTATATACAAAACAATAGTTGTCTAGATAAAACTTTATTATTCAAATGTTTGAAAATTTCTCAAATGTGATACATGTGAGAAAAATAAAAATCTCTAAAGAATACACTTTCAAATATATACACACTTTCTCTTTCTATCTTTTGAGACAAAATGGATTAGGAACAATGAATCAAGAGATTTTTGAGATGCTTTACACTAGCATTTTCAAATGGATTTTTCATTCTTTTTTTTTTTCATTTTTTTTTCACATTGTAGGATCTGCCCAAGAATCAAGTAACATTTGTAATTTTTCAAAATTTATTAGATCCAAAAATATTATCAGATATAGGAAAAATATTTTTTTACCTTGTTAAAACAACTTTTATAAATGCAGGGGAGGGGGAAAAAATAAAAGCAAAATACCCAGAGTTAGTAAGCAAAACTGCAAAATCGGTATGCATGTCCTATGGGGGAACCCTTTTATGCCAAGGGTTGGCCTAGTATGAAAAATGCAATCCTCTGGGATAGGCACCATACAATACCTGATGGATCCGATCGACTTATTGAGATTCAATGAAAAGACAATTTTGAAAAGACTGGATAATTGGAGTGACAAGAGACAATTTGTCCTAACAAAATGAGGACAAAGTCCGAATGAATTGACTGCTTTGATTGACACATAAAATGATATCAAAATCAATTTAGTGTATAAAACTTACTTTTGAAAGGATTGAAATGTCTCGACTAATTTCTTCGGTGAACTATAGATCGAAACTTTAAAAGAGAATAAATAGGTTAAATGAATCGAATGAAATTGATGGTTAGTTCAAAAATTGACTGGATTATCCTGAAAGTGAATAAAACTGATCCAATGGATTGGATGAAATTGAAAATTTATTCAAAAATAAAAAATAAATAAATAAAATTGATTAAAAGAATAATGAATTGAATGAAATTGATGATTAACTCAAAATTGATTGTATTGTCCTAGAAATGTATAAATTGATCAAATGGATTGGATAGAATTGACAGTTTATTCAAAAATCGACTGGATCACTGACCAAATGAACAGAATGAAATTGATGATTTATCTAAAATGAAATTGAATGAAAATGAAATTAAAAATGAGCAAAATTGTAAGGATCGAATGATCTATGAAAAAATCGATTCAATCATCTTAGATGTAAAAATGGAATGAATGAAATTGATGATTTATCAAAATCGATGGAATTGTCTGCCCATTGGTAGTTTCAAAAAATTCATTGTGATTCATTAGTCTATGAGCATTCTAAAATCAAGATTTGGCCTCAATTATATTTATCGTCTCAACAATGTGAAATTTTGTGAATTTTTTCAACTTAATGTCCTTTACGCAAGGGATTTTTACCAATTCTGATAAAATGGCCAAAAAGTGATTATTAAAGGCTCATATTCTAATGCGTAAAAACTGTTCCATCATTCTCAATGCCGTCACACGAAAGGGATCGAATCCTACCTTACCTTGTGCACTACCACTTTAGATGGTACAAAAAATATAAACGTGCAAGTCTCATTGGATTATATATCCGAGACAAAAGGTGGCTTATTCCTAACGCGGGATCCCCTATGCGGCATTCCCTCTAAAGTTGATGTATGATGCCAGTTTATTAAAGCGGTTAAATATGCAATGAAATACTTGACATATGATCTAAAAGTGCCCCATTTAAATGCCGGGGTAAGCCTAGAATGACATGCATAGTATTAATGCGATAAACTAAAATTTAAACGTGCTATTTACAAAGGGTGGTCTGCCTTAACGAATACCACGTCAGGACTCTTATTTCTAAGGTTTGTGAATGCAGTGGAGACAAAAACTAAGAAAAGTTAGTTCAATCAGATAAATTCACATAACACATTGTAGCAAAATAATACACAGAGATAAAACAATAAAAAGAAAAAGAGGGATTGGATCCCTCCCCTCGTGAATAGTGTCCCTAATAGGGTAAGGCAGACTCTACCCTATGTAAACTATCATGGATGCATGAGATATTGGCTTACTAATGCATCTAGACACAATAGGTTTTAAGTCCCCGAGCCTTCAGACTTGGAAACCAAAGGTCATCAACCCCAAGGTTCTTTGTCGGTGGCTCGAGCGATTCCCTAGACATTGCTACGCGCACGTCGTGTTACGAGCTACCCCGGTTCTGGGCGAATCTAAAAAGAATCCTTCAAGCGCTTTCGACTAAAAAACATGAGGGTCACTCTAACACCTAAAGTCTGTGAAGTCGGAAAGATCGAGTGACCCCTCGGATCATACTACGCACACGTCGTGATACGATCACATGTCCAAGTGGGTCGCCTAAAATCCTAGTAGGGTGGAGTGGCGTGACAAGCCACTAAAAGAAAAATAAATAAGGGATAAAAAATAAAACGTATGCACGTATGCCAGTGCTCATTTTGGAGGGGAGGGATTGATAACCAATGCGAAGCTCTAGGGTAATATTCCCCACCCCCAAATGCAAAGCGCGATACATATAAGTAAATAAACAAAAGTAAATAAATAAATCATTCATCACATATACGAGGAACGATAAACGAATACGAGGGTGAAATGCAAAATATCCTAAAAGAGAAAAATGCAACCTAAAACATCCAAATATGATAAATATAAGGGTTAAAAAGAGAAAAAGACGACTAAACCAAGTGCTTGGACTCTCTTAGGTCCCCAGTGGAGTCGCCAAGTTGTCGCGCCCCATTTTTCGCGATGGAAAAGAAAAATAAAGTGTGAGGTTTATAAAAGATATGATTTTATTTTTAAACAAGTTAAAAGGGACCTAGAATGGGACTTAAAAAGAATGCGACAATTTGGGTCCAAAATTTAGTCTAAAAGGGTTTTTAAGAAAAAACAGGAGTCGCCACTTGGTATGGAGTTTTGGTGTACCAAGTCACCCAAAAAATAAAGTAAAACAAAATAAAACCCTTTTTGACAACTCCAGGTCTTTGAAAACAAGAGAAAATGGATTCGGGAGTCACGGTTGAAGAAAGGGAAGGCAAAGATTCGATTAACTCAAATCTAAGGCACCCTTTCAACCTAGTCTAAGCTAGTTGCGAGGTTTAGTCAAAATTTTCCTAATCTAACCCTTAATTTATCACATTTGGATGTTTTCTATATGAATGCAAATCTAAAAAATATCGCAAGGGACAACATGTTCATTCAAGGGTTTAATTGAACCAATCGCATTAATTGCGAAGGTCAAAATAGATCCTCGAAGGTGTCACAAGGATGCAAATGATGAAAAAGAAAAGAAATTAAATTATATACATATATATAAGTGATCAAAGAAAAAGGGAATGCAACATAAAGGGTACGGGAGGCAAAAAAATTCGTGACATAATTTTCTTATACAGGGATTAATGGGGTATTTAAACTAAAAAGTTATAATCACCCATTTCCATATTTGAAAAATAATTCTCCTAATATGCACAAACAAATGAGCTAACTTACTATACAATGTCCTAAATGAAATGCAATTCTAAATGACATGATTAACACATATAGAGGATAGGGGATAATATAATAGGAAATATCATGCAAATGGGAAAAGATCCTAAAAATGAAAATATGCGTGAAAATGTAATAAATATCACACAAAAATGAATCTAACGCACGAACGATCTAAGGGTCTAGCGTTGGACTAACCCATTTCTAAAAATCCTTACTAGCGTTGGACTAGCAAGTAAACGGAGGGAGAAACCACAACTAGCGTTGGACTAGTGTGGTGACGTCATGCATTTTT
The DNA here is from genome assembly GCF_003713205.1 of Coffea eugenioides. Classification (NCBI taxonomy): domain Eukaryota; kingdom Viridiplantae; phylum Streptophyta; class Magnoliopsida; order Gentianales; family Rubiaceae; genus Coffea; species Coffea eugenioides. Next base: position 13,118 of record NW_020863794.1, read on the forward strand.
AATACATAATAAGACAAGTAGACATAAATTAAAACAAATAAACACAAATAAACACATAAGAGCACGTAGCACATAACACGTAAACATAATATCTAGATGCCAAAATCCTAAGAAAAGCGGATAAAACACATAACACATAAACCACATAAACACGCAACCTATCTATTACATCGGGGAGCGCCTAACTACAATCTAGAAGGGAAAAATATAATAAAACAAATCTAATTATCCTATCTATTACATTTTTGAGGTATTTAAATGCCTCTTGAATCATTGTAAAAATTAACTAAAACATATATAAGAAAATTTGAATGAATATTTAAATCAAATAAATAAAGCATATAAAAATATAAACACATAGGAACACATAAGAGCACATAAGAGCACGTAATTGACATTGAAATAATAAAAATAGGGGTACCTCCCGTTTGAAGTGGTGA
>NW_020863795.1:0-47757 GCF_003713205.1 Coffea eugenioides
TTTTCTGCTTTTGCTTTACTCTTACTATGTAACTGTTGTTACGTGAAATTTACGCTTTTGCCCCTGTTTACTTACTAAGCATATAGCTTACCCCTTTTCTTAGCAGGGGCCGACGCGGGGACTTTTGACACATACACTAGTATAGTTAGGTTTGTTTGTAATAGTCGGACAGCTAGGATGTTTTTTTTTGTTTTGGTGATTTGTATAAGAACCCTCCTTAGGGTCTACCTTCTGATGGTTGTTATTATAATGTATTAAAGTGGTTTGACTCGATACTTTTGAAGATGTAAATAGAATTTTTAGCGGTTGTCTATATTATAAATAGTTCTCTTTTGGTTTGATATAATTTTGTTTGCTTTGTGTTTTGAGTCCTGGCGCGAGCTAGGCAGGCGTCCCGCCGATACCCTAGGGTTCGCCCTTGGGAGAAGTGGGGGCGTCACAATTACAAAAACAAAAGAACTAGACTAGGCTAGTCTATGTTCTCATCCTGCTCGCCGTCCCCTATTAAGAAAAACAAAACTAAAGGGGTGAGCTAAAAGCTCAGTGAGATTCCGAACACATAGTCAGATAGTCAATTCAATACATTAAACATGGAGTATCAATAATTCAAGAAATATTTACAACGGAAAGCGATAGTAACACATTCATTAAAAGGATACGGGCTCACATGGAGCTATTCGTTCGTTCGTTCGTTCCCCTGACATTTCCCCTTATTCCTCCAATTATTTGAAAATTTCCTTTTTGAGAAGTAGAACCCTCGTGCCTTCGTTCGTTCATTCATCCCCTTCCGGACGTTGACCGGACTCCACCCATCCGGACGTGGCCGGACTACAAGGTAATACTCGAGTATACCAAATTCACCCAGGGTCACCATATCGCCCGACCGAGTCCGCTTCTAGCTCGAGTCGATCGGTAATGAAGGGCAGGGCCCAATTCAGCCAAAAGGCTTACATCATGCGCAACTAATGTTTCAATCATTAAATCATTGAAAATTTCACGTTTTATTTAGGTCGAGCGCGATAAAGTACACGCTCGCCTAGAAAATTCGTTTTGGAAATCATTGAAAACACTTAACACATCATCAAACAACAACAACAAGTCATGAAGTCATGGAGAATATAACAAACAAGGAACACTCACCTATGTACGCAAAACAACGGGTAAAATATCCTTCCGGATATTATCCTCAGTCACCGAGAAAACCTAAATTAAATGAGAAAGAATATTACAGCTCCTCTAGTACAAACAATTAGGTGAAATCAAAGAACTCTACAAATGATAAGTAGAACGTATAAAAGACTTTAAAGTGAAACGAGGATATTTTGGACAAAAATAACTAGGGTTTCATAGACCAAATGTAAAACCAAACTCAAAAGGGTTATAAAATTTTCCAATGGAAACACTTGAACCAAAGACAAGTCGGAATCCAACTAGATAGGCTAAGAAATACTGTTTTCGGAATCGTTTATATGGTTCAAAATCATCTCATATTCAAGTAGATATTATAGACTAAATGTCTTAATGAAATCCATGAAAAAGGGAGGTCAAAATACCCAAGAAAACCCTAAACCACTTTTCTTTATTTGATAAGAGTAAGTAAACATTTGGAGTTTCCAATTGAAGAAGGACCATGTTTTAAAATGGAAAAACGGTCATAGTATTTGCCAAACGAAAATATACTAGTTCAAATAGAAACTTAGTCCTTGAGCGAAAATTTGGGCAGCACGCCCTTTGTGTTTACCTAATTTTCCAGCCATTTATGGCTTCATTATTTCCTCAATCAAACCCAAAGTTATCCATAACACAATTTCATTTCAATAGCCATTCCATAGACTCAAGACAATACAAGAACAAAAAATTAAGCTAATATCGAGTGCGGAAATGAAGTTTACAAAAGACAGTTTTAACGGGTTCTTGCGGAATGGGTACATCCGAGGCTACGCTTATCGGATTGAAGTAAAACTTATACTGTTTCGAAGCTAAGACACAGGGCTACAATGTTGATGAAGTTCACTTAGTCAAATTTCCAGTGTAACCCAGTCAAATTCCCAATTCACAGAACCAACTTCCAACTAACCGGCTAGTTAACCGTACTACGTTTAAATGGTCATATCTCAAGCTACTAAAGTCCGTTTAAGACGTTCTTCTAGGCGTTGAAAAACTAAGACAGAGTACTAAAACTTTCATGTTTTTGTAAATGGTTAAATCCGCACGGATTATGGTGAATAAACACGGCCAAATAGACTGAACTGTCTACGCGGAACACTGGAATTTAACCTAGGCAGTGAGGGTATTTTGGTCTTTTTACAGGATACGTTGCTCCGATTGAGCTGAAATTTTGTAAGAAACTATAAAATACCATTCTATACAACTTTCATGTTTTATGAAAAGCCTAATTCGGCCTCTAACCACACGAAATGGAACCAGACAGAACAGGGTGAAAATTTTCCAGAAATCTGGAATTTTTGGTTTCAATGGTAACTTCCTTCATTTCTTGCTTCACTTGCTACCAAAACCCCCTATAAAATCTTGGATATAAAATATATTAATCCATACATCAAGTTTGGCAGCAATTCATCAAACCCTAATTCATGTATCCACAAGGAAAAACAACACCCAAGACATGATAACAACCATTATTCACCACAAATTTGAGATGCTAAGCTAATTTAAACAAGATTAAGAGTAAGAATTGGGGAAATCATCATCCTTACCTTGATTAGTGTCTACCAAGAGCAACTCTAGCTTTCCCCTTCAAAATTTCACCAACACCTCACTAAACCAACACTCAAAGATAACTTTAATCGGTTTACTTTCTTTGTTTCCTCACTTTGTTTACTTTCTTTGTTTCCTCACTTTGTAGCTCAAATTCAAGATGAAGGAAGGTGGGTTTTGCTCTCTCTTTTCCCCTCTCTTGTCTCAGCCAACCAGCAGAATAATGAAGAAGAAAGAGCAAAATTGGGGATAAGAAGGTTGGACTCTTGGTTGGTCAAGAAACCATTAGGTGGCGACAAGTGGCGCCACCACCACCACTCTTTTTTTCTCTTTCTTTTCCTTGCATTTGGTCCACATTTTCGGTCAAGACTAGCTGGAAATGAGGGGGATATTTTGCTCAAATATTAATGAGCTCATATGGTAAGAAAGTGGTGGTCAAGTGGTGCGTTCAATCGGTAGTGCGCGGTACCCGTCGGATCGCGCCGTGTTTCCTTAAAACACACGTACTAGGGTTTTTACTTCCTATTCACTAACCTTATGTCATTGCTCCTAATCACATATTATTTCTCACCTAAAAATCACTTTTAATCACCAAATTTGATCCTTGCTCCGTACCGAAAAATCATTCGGCGAAAAATCGCGAAAACCCTAATTTGCTCCAATCTTGAAAACGAAGAGTGAAACCCTACTTCCTAGGTTCATTTGCACCCATAGTGGGATGATTGGGTAGTAGGGCTATAATAAATGAATAATTTCTAAATAAAAAGGCATTTTTTGAGAAAAATATAAGGAATTTGCAAGTCCTCACATAATTTATTATGGCTATATACACGAAATGGCTCCTAATCACTTAAATTAGTTTTATAATATTTAAAAGACTATAAAACTTGAGAAGTTAAGGTTGTGAAACAAAATTTAATTCACAAACAACCTAGAGCTTAGTATGGAGTATCTATAAGCCATAATTAATACTGCATTGAGAAAGTATATTAGTTTAAACCTTATACAAGTTTATAAACTTAAAGATAGGTATTTCATGGTTTAAAAATAATAAAGTCAATAAGTTTCGAAAATAAAATGATAAATAAATATTGAGAATGTTATAGTTGTATTTTAAGGTCAAACTTGATTGTAATAAGTTTAAATAAAAGAATAACAAATGATATACTACAAATTATATATTTACTTTGAACTTATTAACTTGTACTAGGAAGTAGCCGTGAACCAGGAAACCAACTCGAGACTCGAGAGTAGTCATTTGTATCCTTGGTGAGTGTTATCTGAATTATGTGTTAACTGTTTATGTGTATGTATTATGAATATTGCTAAGTGATTCATTGTGAAGTGTTTTCAATTGTCCCTCGCCTTCGAAGTCGGGAGTGTACTTTATCACACTCGACTTAGTTTGAGCTTGAAGGTATTAAGTTAAGAAACTCTTATTCTCTCTCTTATGTTGCATTTTATTGGATAGATGACTTGAATCTTGAATTATATTGGATGATACTCTAGTTTTGGTGAAGATTAATGAATTTCAGCAAGGGTTAGTGATTCTGCCCAGTTTTTGGACCCAACTGGAACTGCATATTCATTCATGATAAAGAACAAATCAGTTTTTGCTCAAAACATGAAAGCTTTAGGGAATTGAGTTAGCTAGGTGCCTGTAAAATTTCAGCTCAATCGGAGTACTGTAGAGAATGAAATGACTAAAATACCCCTGACTGCCCAAATACCCAGATTAGCTGACAGTCTTCTGTTTTCTCTGAGATTGCGATTTTTGACCTTGAAGATGCAAGAAATGTGTGAGAACCCGTAATTTGCATTTTCTCGGTTTTCGCATTTTTCATGGCTTGTTTTCTGCACTTTCTGTATCCGGAAATTTTTCTAGATAAATTTTATGAGTAAATATAATTTTTAGATGATTTTCTAGTATTGAATAGGTTTTGAGAAATTAAGAGTGAATACCGGACGTGGGACCCACTAGTGCGAAAAGTTCGGAAATTCGGCCAACTAAATTAAGTTTTGGATACTGGAATTATTTTATCGGGTGTTAAGAGATAAGTAGAGGTTGCAAATTTGGATTGATGCGAGAGGAAACAAAGTGATAGACTTGCATTAAATTAGGTGACAAGTGTCACCATTTGATTGGGCTTACTTTAAGACTTTCTTACCATTGACTTAAATAACCAAAAATGACCCAAAAATCTTCCAAAAATCTTCAAGAAGAGGCGGCCCTCTCAAGCTTTCTTTCTCTCTCTCTTACTCCAAGTACAAGGAAGAAAACACTTCAATCTTGCTTCAAATCATCAAAACTAACCATCCAACCTTGAAATTACTCCATAAAACCTCTTCAATTAGAGTTAGTAAGTGGATTTGTGGAGTTGTTTGGAAAGTTAAGGTGGTCAATAGCTCTCTCTCTCTTGTTTTATAGGTAAGTTGTGAAGTACCACTCTCCTCCCTCTAATGATGCTTAATTGATACTTAGTGGTGGTATAAGGTGCCACTTTATGGATTATATTGTGATTCCTGGTTGAATTGATGAACTTTGGTAATTTTTGGGATTTTTCTGTTTTAATATAAGTATGATGGTGTGTGTTTTCTATGATGATTGGTTATGGTTTCTAATGACTATAGGAGGTGGAAAAAAGTGGACAATTGCAATCAATTGTGTTTTGGAAGAAATCTGGAAAATTAGGGTTTCCTTGTTCTTCATTCTGTCCGAAATTTAGGTCATAGATAGAGGCCGAATTGGCCTTAGCTCAAAACATGAAAGTTGTAGGGAATGATATTTTATTAGGTACCTACAAAAATTTTAGGTCAATCGGAGTATTGTAGAATGAGATAAGTCGAAATTACTATTGCTGCTCTGGTTTTACCCGAAATTGGGATTTGCTTCTGTAATTGGTTGTTTTGGTCTGTATTTATTCCGAATGAGTTGTTGAGGCCTTCTGATGAAATTTATCCCTGTTTCTTAGATTTCATCTGGTTTTGGAATTTCTGGATTTGGACTTGTAGAGCCTGAGTTATGATGTTTCCGCTAGAATGCGTTTTGGTGAATCTGTTTTACGTTTTGATGTGGTATCTTGCATTTTTGACCTGTTTGCACTCAAAACTGGGTTGAGTGACCTTCTGTGATATTGTAGCCCTGTCTTTTAGCTTCGAAATGGTGGGTCTTACACCTTCATCCGATAATTCTAGGGCATTTGGTGCCATTACCGTAAAAAGAGGTCAAAAACTGTTTTTTCAAGGCCAAAGCTAATTGCATTTCCAAATTTTCTGGTTTTCTCTAATGTTTGTATATGTTTATGGAACCCTATTGGGGTCATATTTGGCATTGATTTATGATTCGTTATCGAGTCTCATTGTACTTGTTTACATGTTTTAAGGCTTACTCTTATTCCGGTCATTTCCTAGCTAACTTTTGTACTTGTACTACTTTGAGCCTAGTGAACGGCTTTTGGGAAATGAGGTGAATTTTGTGTGAGATGTTGGGACTGATTCGAGGAAATAATGAAGCCTTAATGGCTGGAAAAGTAAGAATTTTAGGGGAAGTGCTGCCCGATTTTCTAGGCCGTTTGGTTTCTTTGAGTTGGATTTGCCTTTTGGTAGAAATGAAGGGCTTTTGGGTTGTTGAACCTAGGTTTTCATGTTACCTTTTTGTTCCCAAAAATCATGTTTTGCACCCTTGCATTAGTAATTATTTGGCGAGGCTTACGACTAGTAGTCGAGCCTCACATGTGCATTCTGTTTACTCGATTCTGGAAGTGAAACCTTCAATTGGTTTATTTTGATTATTTTAGGGTTTCTTGGCGATTAAGGCCAATCTGAAGTGAAAACTTTTGAAGTTGAGCCGGTGAGTGTTCCACTACCTGCTACCCGTTATGTGAAATATCTGAATATCTGAATACTTGATTTATGACTATTGAAGCCAAATACTGTTTTGATAAAATGGAGGCGAGGGTGTACTTTATCACACTCGTTCTCTGGTCTGTTCATATGCCAATTTTGAACGCGTATCTGAATCTGCTATCTGTATCTGTATCTGTTATCTGTATCTGGATCTGTATCTGTTCTGACGTCGTTTGGAAGCTTGAGTCCAACGACCTTTCTGTGACCTATGAGCTCAAATCCTGTGGCTAAGTTATTCGAGTCGGGCCGGCAAGGGCCTGGACGATTAGATAACGAACCACGGTAGTCTGTTTTGGGATCTTTGGGTATTGAGACCCTTGATTCCGGGTATACTCGAGTATTACCATTTCTGTTCTGTTACGGTGAGCGGGCCCGGTAAAGGGGTGTTTGGTGGACGGAATTCGGTGTAAAGAGGGGTCTACGGACGCGTTGGTTCTATATACGTTGACGGAGAGTCAACCGGTTTGGATCAAGTACTGCGCTGGAAATTTGGCTCCTGAGAGCCACCCGTATCCTTCTGATTTGAATCATTGGTTCCTTTGCTTTACATCTGGCATGTGTACTTGATTTGCTAAACGTGAAATGCCATGATTTTATTGCTATCTGTTTGGTACCTCATTGAGCGCAAGCTCACCCCTTTCTGTTCCCTTTTGTTTTCCTTACAGGAAAATAAACCCTTTTGGTCTGGATTTGACAAATGGCTGCCAAATTGAGCTAGTTGAACATATCTTTTGTATAGCTCATGTATTAAAACCCTAAGTGTACTTTTGGGGCGTTTTCTCTTTTGATTTGGCAAACCGTGTATATGTATTAACTTTTGAAAACTTTTGTATGTCATTTTGGATTGAAATTTTGGATTGTAATCGCTAAAGTTCAGATGTGAATGTTTGCGTGCTCTTTCGGTTGGGTTCTGACGGGTCGGTTACTATCATGGCCAACTCCGGATTTCATTTTTCTTATTTTGGGTTATTTGGCCATTTTGACTTGCTTACGCTCGTTGGTAAGTTCCGGAACGCATTAGATAGCTCTAATCTGCACCGTTAGTCCTGGCGAGAGCTGGGCAGGCAGTCCGCTAACCCCTTTGGTTCGTCTTAGAGAAAGGTGGGGCTGTCACAAAATGGGTGTTGGTGTCTTCATAGGAAATGTAGGTCTCTGTCTTAGCTTCGAAACGCCATAAAATTTACCCCAATCCGATAAGCATAGCTTCAGTTGTGACTGCCGAGAGATGTCAAACCTACTATGTGGCTATTTGTTTTTAAAACTAGTTTCTAACTTCTAGCTTTGATTTGGATGGTTGCACTGCTCGAATTGACTTGTAATTGGATAATATTGAGTCTAGTTGAATAGCTATTGTGTTGAGCTTGCTTATATGTTGAATTGGGCTGAGTTGAGGAAAATAATGAAGCCATAAATGGCTGGAAAATAGCTAAATACAAAGGGCATGCTGCCCAAATTTTCACTCGAAGGTTAGGCGTGTGTACTCGCGGTTTGAGCGAAGATTTGAGGTCGAATTGAACTTGGATTGTCTATGGTATTCGAGTCTTCTTTCATAAAGGTATATAAGCTAAAATTTGGCCAAAACTCATACCCTTGAAAAAATGAAAGTGGTGACCACTCGGAATATATTTTCCTCGTCTTTTAGACTCAAATGCGAATTCCAAAGTTTTAGTTGCTTCTTTAGCAACACCAAAAGAGCGAGCATGAATTTTCTAGAGTTTGATACATAACATGAATCCTATCTAAACGAGTTTCATTTACTTGATCTGTTTAAAGCGAAACTCTTAAGTTGCGAACCCTAGTGATTTTAAGTTTTTAAATGATATTGTATCACAGATTTGGACTCCAACCAAGGAGTTACAACTGAGAGTGATTTTGACAAGCACTAAATCTTTGGTGAGTGCTTCCAAATCCCTGATTGAACTGGACACTTATTTTCAATACTTGACCAATGTGATCGAATGATATGTGATTGATATAATCGGGCAAGAGTGTACTTTATCGCACTTGCCCTAATGTGATATGTACTCGTTTCTGGTTGCAAATGAATTGATATACTTGTGTGTGACTTGTAAGTACTGAGCGGCAGTATGTACCACACTCGATTCGAGTGGGAGGTACCTCTCATTCCCATTTCCGTACTTTTATCTTGATTTAGTCGATTGGAGATGTATCTCATCGACTTCTTGGGGACCCAAACCCTACTGGTTAGTTAATCTAGTCGAGCCGGGAAGGTCTTGGTCGATTAGATAACGAATCATGGGTATCTAATGTTGTCGAGTGGAGTATTATCTCCTCGACTAATCGGTATACTCGAGTATTACCACCAGTGTTTTTTGTGGAGTTTGGGCCCGGTAAGGGGTTTGGTTGGTGGACGGTGATTGGAGTTAAGTGGTGTACTACTGGACTAGTTACTTTACTTGAAAGTTGACGGAGTGTCAACTAATACTTGATCAAGCTCTGGTGAAGAAATTGGAATTTGGCTCCTGAGAGCCATCTGTATCCTTATACATTGATTGTTATTCGAAGTGTTATTGTTCTTTTGGAAAACAAAAAGAGTTTTCACTCGCTCATTTTGACATTTGCTATTTGAAGTGTTATTGCTCACTTTCATGAACTTGATATGCTCGCTATTTTGCTACGTGATATTTGTACTTTTCAATATTGGTCAACTTGCTATTTGGAACCTCACTGGGCTTTTAGCTCATTCCACGCCATTTGTTTTCCTTACAGGGGGTACGAGCGAGGCGTGAGACTGGTACAGGCTAGCGTAGTCTAGTAGTTTTTGAATTTTACGATTGTACTCGCGCTAGTGCTCGATTAGAACTGAATGTATCTAAAACTCATATCTTTTGATATTTGTGGAATTGTACGAATGTTTGAAATAGAAATGAAAGTACATGTGTGACGCCCCGAAAAAAAATGAGTTTGAGAACCCGGAAATTTTCTAATTTTCTAGGGTTTATTTTTTTTAAACGCCCGCCTTTTCTACATTTTCTTTATTAGAAAAATTCCCCAGATAAATTTTATGAGCAAAAATAGTTTTAAAATGATTTTCTAGTATCAGTTAGTTTTTGAGAAATTAAGGATATATATATCGGACGTGGGACCCACTAGTGCGAAAGTTCGGAAAAATTCGGCCAATAAGATTAAGTTCCGGATACTGAGTGAAATTTATCGGGTGTTAAGAGAGAAGAAGAGGAGGTGATTTGATTGATGTGAGAGAGACTTAAAGGATAGAAATGCATTTAATAGAGTGCCAAGTGGCACTTTCTCATTGGTTGGACTTTTTGACTTTTTACCCTTAAGTTAAATATCTCAAAAATTGACTAAAAATCACCATTTTTCACTCCTTGGTGGCCGACTCTCATAAGCTCAAGAAGGAAGAAGATTTCTCCAATTTTCAAGCTTCCATTTAGCTCAATCTTCCAAACCAATTGCATCAACTAGTTTCTACTCCATAAAAGTCTTCCATTAGGTGCTAGTAAGTTGTTTGGTGAAGTTTTTTAAGGAAGCTAAGGTGTTCTACAACTCCCTCTCTCTTGTTTACTAGGTAAGTGATGATTACACTTCCTCTTACACCTAATGATGTTTAATTTGTGCCTAATGGTGGCTATAGTGTTGAGAATTGTGGTTTATTTCTTGGTTTGGAATGAATTGGTGAAGTTTTTATTTTTTTGAGGAATTTTCTGGTTTAATGTGATCATGGTGTTGTGGTTATTTATGATGGTTGGTAATGAGGGGTTATGACTCTAGTTTATGATGGTTTAATGTGATCTTTGGGTTGGAATGAGGAAATAATGAAGCCATGATGGCTGGAAAAGTTAGCAAATTCAGGGGAAGTGTTGTCCGAACTTTGAAGGGATTTGTTTGCATTGAGTTTGTGATCTAAGACTTGGATTTGAGCAAGGCAATGATATATGATGGATGGTTCCTGAGCCATGGAGGTGAGTGACCCTAAACTATTTCCAAAGTACTTGTGAAACGTTTCTTGCATTATTTACTTTTGAACTGTTTCCAAAGTTACTTTTGAACTGTTTTCTTGCATATCATGCGTGCTTATATGAGAGCGTTCCTTGTTTGATATATTTCCTTGACTAATTGGCTTGTTATTATGGATTGATAATGTATTAAGTGCTTTCAATGATTGTTAAAACGAGTTTTCTGGGCGAGTGTGTACTTTATCGCACTCAACCTAAATAAATGTGAAATTTTCATGATTAATGATTAAATGCTACTTGCGCATGAATGTAAGCCTTTTTGGGCTGAACTGGCCATTGCCCCTTGTTACCGGTCGTCTCGAGCCAGAAGCGGACTCGGTCGGGCGATTAGGGACCTGGGTGAACGTTTGGTATACTCGAGTATTACCTTTGTAGGTTGGTGGAGGTTGGTGGAAAATGATGCAATTTCAAATGAGAAAAAAGAAAAGGAAATGACAGGAGAACGAACGTATCTTTTTCATGAATGTTACTATCGCTTTCCATTGTACATGTTTCTTGAATTATTGATACTCCATATTTAATGTTTTGTAAATGTCGTAATTGTTTCTGGACTTATCATTTGATTTATGACATCATTGAAATGAACTATTGTGAAACCGATTTGACTACTATTTTTTTCTGGTTACTCGCTGAGCTTCTAGCTCACCCCAAAAATATTTTATTCCCCTCCACAGGGCTCGTGGCGAAGGAAGGCTTGCAGTACTTGTGCGCGTGATTGGATGGCCTTTATGTTGTACAGTTTGGATTTGGAATCATTTTATGTATAGTTGGGAATTGTTTCCGCTTCGCTTATGACATGTAATTATTGGAGACTTGAATGTATATTTGTGGACCATGTGCTGTATCTTTGAGGTTTATTCTTGTAATTCATTTGAGGACTTTAGTGAACGACTGAGTCCCGGCGAGAGCCGGGCAGGCGGCCCGCCGAACCCTCTGGTTCGCCTTAGGGGGAGGTGGGGTCGTCACACTTGCTAGCTTCTATCGATGCTTTGTCAAAGATTTTAACATGATCGTTGCTCCCTTGACAGCCATAATTAAGAAGAATGAGAAGTTTCAATGCAGAGATGATCATAATAAAGTGTTTCAATTGATAGAAAACAAACTCACGCATGCACCACTTTTAGCTTTACCTAATTTTGATCTAATATTTGAAATCAAATGTGATTCATTAGATGTGGGAATTGGAGCTTTGTTGGTGCAAGATGGAAATCCAATTCCCTACCGGAATTCTCAACTATTCTACCTATGGCAAGGAGTTGTACGTGTTGGTTCAAGCAAACATTGAGAAACATACTACCCAGCAAACATTGAGAAACATACTACTCAATACATCCAACAAACCAATAGAGAACATAAGAAAGTTGTTTTTGAACTTGGAGATTGGGTGTGGTTGCATCTACACTAGGAAAGATTTCCTTTGCAAAGGCATAGTAAGCTATCACCAAGGGGTGATGGTTCTTTCCAAGTGTTGGAGAAAATCAATGACAATGCCTGTCGACTTGACCAACCTGGTAAGTATAATGTAAATGCTACTTTTAATGTGGCTGATTTAAGCCCTTTTCTAAAAGATGATGAACAAGATTTGAGGACAAATCCTTCTCAAGAGGAGGGAAATAATGTGGGAGCTCAAGCTGTCTGTGAGGTTCAAGCTTCAAGTTTTGATCTAGTGAAGGTTCCCTTTGGTCTGGTCATGTGAGCTTGAGCTAAAAAGTTCAAAGACTCACTTCAAGCATTGGTTCGAGTTGTTCAACAGCAAGAAGGTGCTTATAAGTATATTGAAGGGGTTGAGTTAAAGAATCAACATTAACCAACTAAAACTTTGATTCACATTGAAAATGTTGACGAAGGATCTGTGACATAAACCCTAGTTCATGAAATTAAGACAAGTTGGATCAAGTTTTTTGCTATTTTGAGCCATTTTCCACTTAGTTTTTGTGAGCTTAGTGTAGTCATTTATATGGCGTAAATTTGGGCCAAATTGTATATAAGTTGGATCCCTTTTAGTTGCTTAATTCTCTGATTCATTTGGGCCTTTTGGTTAGGAGAATAAAATCAGCCAGCTTATATTAAGTTGGGCCCTAATTAGTTCATTTGTTAGTTTATTAAGTTGTTTAGTCTTGGCCCGTTTGGCTTAGTAATTTGGCTATAAATAGCCGAACCTTAGAAACTTAATACACGACTTTCGCCATTTTTCCAACAAATAGCTTCTTGAGTGAAAATTTTCTTTTGGCTTCTAAAAGTTACTTTTAAACATCTTAGAATGGTTCCTAAGGTGCTCATCAACTTATTAATCAAATACTCATCTTGATTGTGGTGTTGTCTACCCAATCTACACACTCTTGAGCTATCCCTGAACGTACAGGTTTTCGTTGCCAAACAATAGTATCAACCATTCTAGTTCCTTAGGGCTTGTCATGTTACGGGTTATGTCTTAAATAGAGCATAGAATGTATCATCTTTTAGACTTCCCATGTAGCGCCCCCACTTCTCCCTAAGGCGAACCAAAGGGTATCCGCGGGACGCCTGCCCAGCTCTCGCCAGGACTCACTACAATCCATCATTCAAAAGCTCGAAATACTTTAAGTAACTTCAATACATAATTAAAGTACTCCAAATATCTCACACTTACAATTATGCAGCTTCCAAGCTTAAATACAACCCAACGGAAAAGGGTACAATAGCCATCCGTTATAATATAACTTAAAGTTTTCAAAAGAAAACAATCTAGTACTACTCACGAGCACCCTTGGTCTCGAACCCTGTAAAAGAAAACCACAACGTGGGATGAGCTACACAGCCCAGTGAGGTTCCAAGACACTCTAACAGTTCAAATAAATCAAGTAAGTTGGGCATATCATATGCATGATTCAAGGTCACACACTGGCATGTTATCATGAGGTGATAATCATTGTACGAGTAATTTGAGATATTTATCATGGTATGAGACATTTATCATGAGACAGGTATCATGATATAAGTACATTGGTCAGGTAACAGGTATGGAGCATATCACAGGCATAGTTCAGGATTTCATGTTGACATTTTAGCATGAAACAATTATCATGATACAAGGTAAACATATACGGTAGGATACGGTGTTCCAGTGGAACTCTGTCGGTCATCTGCACCTTATGACTTCTGATCCCCACGGTACGGTCTGGCCATCGCCTTATCCCTCCAGTGGTAATACTCGAGTATACCGAAACGGTGGCCCAGGGTTCCAACCTACCCGACCGAGCCCAGTCCTGGCTCGAGTAGGTCAGTAACCAAGGGCAGGGCCCAAGTTCAGCTTAGAGCTTACAACATGCACAAGTAACCAAGTAATTCGACAAAAGGTAAAATTCATCATTTGAGTAGGTCGAGTGAGGTAAAGTACACACTCGCCTAATAATGATGGACAGCTTCATATAACATGTGATTCATGATAATCAAGTAATCAGGTGGTCAAGTAACCAAGTAAGTTGGTGATCACGTAAGCAGATAACCAAGTAAGCAAGTAACCAAATAGATTAGAAAACGGTAAGTAAACACGGTTAACGGTAAACGGTAAACGGTTAACGGTAGTAATTACGGTTAATTGGTAGACATATGTCATTTCAATAGGCCGCCATTGGCCGTTTTTCACTTTCACCACGTAAGAGTCGAGGAGATTCACTCCAACCGACTTATGCTTCCATAGCATAATTAATCATTTAAACACATCATGTAAATATGCTCTCCAAACATTTCATATCTAGTATTTCAAGTAATCACATAAGTATGCTCTTTAAGCATTTCATATCGAATAGTTCAAGTAGTCACGTAAATATGCTCTTCAAGGGTTTCATATCGAATAGTTCAAATATACATACTTCAGGTGTTTCATGTCGAGTAATTCAAGTATACACTATTCAAATATGCATGAGTGTGGTAAATACTTAACATATAGCACTTAACACCTAATGACCAGGAGTTAAGCATGTCATAGACTTATTCCAATTACGTATTCCTATATGGAACACTCACCTATTGCAACAAGAGAGTAAATACTCAAACAAGTTGTCAAAAATATATTGCATTTACCGCACTTGCGGGTCCCACGTTCATAATACACTTCAAAATTAACGTGGTCTAACTTGTATCAAGAAAATGATTTGAAAACTATATTCCCTTATAAAAATGTATAAATATGGAAGAAAGGCATAAAATTATAGACAAGGAAACAAAATAATGTCTCGAAAATATATAAAAATTTTCGGTTTCTCACACTCATTCTTTCGGGGCGTCACAAACTCCCCTCCTTAAAAGAATGTCGTCCTCGACATTCCATCTTATACCAATCAAGTCAAGACATCCCGCAAGAATCACTACTATTTCAAACCAAACCCACAGTCCGGCATCCTAAACTTCAAGCCTAGGATACACTACAGAGATCTGAAGCCTAAGCTCTGATACCAACTGTAGCGCCCCCACTTCTCCCTAAGGCGAACCAAAGGGTATCCGCGGGACGCCTGCCCAGCTCTCGCCAGGACTCACTACAATCCATCATTCAAAAGCT
This sequence comes from Coffea eugenioides, assembly GCF_003713205.1. Lineage (NCBI taxonomy): Eukaryota > Viridiplantae > Streptophyta > Magnoliopsida > Gentianales > Rubiaceae > Coffea > Coffea eugenioides. Next base: position 15,157 of record NW_020863795.1, read on the forward strand.
CGAAATACTTTAAGTAACTTCAATACATAATTAAAGTACTCCAAATATCTCACACTTACAATTATGCAGCTTCCAAGCTTAAATACAACCCAACGGAAAAGGGTACAATAGCCATCCGTTATAATATAACTTAAAGTTTTCAAAAGAAAACAATCTAGTACTACTCACGAGCACCCTTGGTCTCGAACCCTGTAAAAGAAAACCACAACGTGGGATGAGCTACACAGCCCAGTGAGGTTCCAAGACACTCTAACAGTTCAAATAAATCAAGTAAGTTGGGCATATCATATGCATGATTCAAGGTCACACACTGGCATGTTATCATGAGGTGATAATCATTGTACGAGTAATTTGAGATATTTATCATGGTATGAGACATTTATCATGAGACAGGTATCATGATATAAGTACATTGGTCAGGTAACAGGTATGGAGCATATCACAGGCATAGTTCAGGATTTCATGTTGACATTTTAGCATGAAACAATTATCATGATACAAGGTAAACATATACGGTAGGATACGGTGTTCCAGTGGAACTCTGTCGGTCATCTGCACCTTATGACTTCTGATCCCCACGGTACGGTCTGGCCATCGCCTTATCCCTCCAGTGGTAATACTCGAGTATACCGAAACGGTGGCCCAGGGTTCCAACCTACCCGACCGAGCCCAGTCCTGGCTCGAGTAGGTCAGTAACCAAGGGCAGGGCCCAAGTTCAGCTTAGAGCTTACAACATGCACAAGTAACCAAGTAATTCGACAAAAGGTAAAATTCATCATTTGAGTAGGTCGAGTGAGGTAAAGTACACACTCGCCTAATAATGATGGACAGCTTCATATAACATGTGATTCATGATAATCAAGTAATCAGGTGGTCAAGTAACCAAGTAAGTTGGTGATCACGTAAGCAGATAACCAAGTAAGCAAGTAACCAAATAGATTAGAAAACGGTAAGTAAACACGGTTAACGGTAAACGGTAAACGGTTAACGGTAGTAATTACGGTTAATTGGTAGACATATGTCATTTCAATAGGCCGCCATTGGCCGTTTTTCACTTTCACCACGTAAGAGTCGAGGAGATTCACTCCAACCGACTTATGCTTCCATAGCATAATTAATCATTTAAACACATCATGTAAATATGCTCTCCAAACATTTCATATCTAGTATTTCAAGTAATCACATAAGTATGCTCTTTAAGCATTTCATATCGAATAGTTCAAGTAGTCACGTAAATATGCTCTTCAAGGGTTTCATATCGAATAGTTCAAATATACATACTTCAGGTGTTTCATGTCGAGTAATTCAAGTATACACTATTCAAATATGCATGAGTGTGGTAAATACTTAACATATAGCACTTAACACCTAATGACCAGGAGTTAAGCATGTCATAGACTTATTCCAATTACGTATTCCTATATGGAACACTCACCTATTGCAACAAGAGAGTAAATACTCAAACAAGTTGTCAAAAATATATTGCATTTACCGCACTTGCGGGTCCCACGTTCATAATACACTTCAAAATTAACGTGGTCTAACTTGTATCAAGAAAATGATTTGAAAACTATATTCCCTTATAAAAATGTATAAATATGGAAGAAAGGCATAAAATTATAGACAAGGAAACAAAATAATGTCTCGAAAATATATAAAAATTTTCGGTTTCTCACACTCATTCTTTCGGGGCGTCACAAACTCCCCTCCTTAAAAGAATGTCGTCCTCGACATTCCATCTTATACCAATCAAGTCAAGACATCCCGCAAGAATCACTACTATTTCAAACCAAACCCACAGTCCGGCATCCTAAACTTCAAGCCTAGGATACACTACAGAGATCTGAAGCCTAAGCTCTGATACCAACTGTAGCGCCCCCACTTCTCCCTAAGGCGAACCAAAGGGTATCCGCGGGACGCCTGCCCAGCTCTCGCCAGGACTCACTACAATCCATCATTCAAAAGCTCGAAATACTTTAAGTAACTTCAATACATAATTAAAGTACTCCAAATATCTCACACTTACAATTATGCAGCTTCCAAGCTTAAATACAACCCAACGGAAAAGGGTACAATAGCCATCCGTTATAATATAACTTAAAGTTTTCAAAAGAAAACAATCTAGTACTACTCACGAGCACCCTTGGTCTCGAACCCTGTAAAAGAAAACCACAACGTGGGATGAGCTACACAGCCCAGTGAGGTTCCAAGACACTCTAACAGTTCAAATAAATCAAGTAAGTTGGGCATATCATATGCATGATTCAAGGTCACACACTGGCATGTTATCATGAGGTGATAATCATTGTACGAGTAATTTGAGATATTTATCATGGTATGAGACATTTATCATGAGACAGGTATCATGATATAAGTACATTGGTCAGGTAACAGGTATGGAGCATATCACAGGCATAGTTCAGGATTTCATGTTGACATTTTAGCATGAAACAATTATCATGATACAAGGTAAACATATACGGTAGGATACGGTGTTCCAGTGGAACTCTGTCGGTCATCTGCACCTTATGACTTCTGATCCCCACGGTACGGTCTGGCCATCGCCTTATCCCTCCAGTGGTAATACTCGAGTATACCGAAACGGTGGCCCAGGGTTCCAACCTACCCGACCGAGCCCAGTCCTGGCTCGAGTAGGTCAGTAACCAAGGGCAGGGCCCAAGTTCAGCTTAGAGCTTACAACATGCACAAGTAACCAAGTAATTCGACAAAAGGTAAAATTCATCATTTGAGTAGGTCGAGTGAGGTAAAGTACACACTCGCCTAATAATGATGGACAGCTTCATATAACATGTGATTCATGATAATCAAGTAATCAGGTGGTCAAGTAACCAAGTAAGTTGGTGATCACGTAAGCAGATAACCAAGTAAGCAAGTAACCAAATAGATTAGAAAACGGTAAGTAAACACGGTTAACGGTAAACGGTAAACGGTTAACGGTAGTAATTACGGTTAATTGGTAGACATATGTCATTTCAATAGGCCGCCATTGGCCGTTTTTCACTTTCACCACGTAAGAGTCGAGGAGATTCACTCCAACCGACTTATGCTTCCATAGCATAATTAATCATTTAAACACATCATGTAAATATGCTCTCCAAACATTTCATATCTAGTATTTCAAGTAATCACATAAGTATGCTCTTTAAGCATTTCATATCGAATAGTTCAAGTAGTCACGTAAATATGCTCTTCAAGGGTTTCATATCGAATAGTTCAAATATACATACTTCAGGTGTTTCATGTCGAGTAATTCAAGTATACACTATTCAAATATGCATGAGTGTGGTAAATACTTAACATATAGCACTTAACACCTAATGACCAGGAGTTAAGCATGTCATAGACTTATTCCAATTACGTATTCCTATATGGAACACTCACCTATTGCAACAAGAGAGTAAATACTCAAACAAGTTGTCAAAAATATATTGCATTTACCGCACTTGCGGGTCCCACGTTCATAATACACTTCAAAATTAACGTGGTCTAACTTGTATCAAGAAAATGATTTGAAAACTATATTCCCTTATAAAAATGTATAAATATGGAAGAAAGGCATAAAATTATAGACAAGGAAACAAAATAATGTCTCGAAAATATATAAAAATTTTCGGTTTCTCACACTCATTCTTTCGGGGCGTCACAAACTCCCTCCTTAAAAGAATGTCGTCCTCGACATTCCATCTTATACCAATCAAGTCAAGACATCCCGCAAGAATCACTACTATTTCAAACCAAACCCACAGTCCGGCATCCTAAACTTCAAGCCTAGGATACACTACAGAGATCTGAAGCCTAAGCTCTGATACCAACTGTAGCGCCCCCACTTCTCCCTAAGGCGAACCAAAGGGTATCCGCGGGACGCCTGCCCAGCTCTCGCCAGGACTCACTACAATCCATCATTCAAAAGCTCGAAATACTTTAAGTAACTTCAATACATAATTAAAGTACTCCAAATATCTCACACTTACAATTATGCAGCTTCCAAGCTTAAATACAACCCAACGGAAAAGGGTACAATAGCCATCCGTTATAATATAACTTAAAGTTTTCAAAAGAAAACAATCTAGTACTACTCACGAGCACCCTTGGTCTCGAACCCTGTAAAAGAAAACCACAACGTGGGATGAGCTACACAGCCCAGTGAGGTTCCAAGACACTCTAACAGTTCAAATAAATCAAGTAAGTTGGGCATATCATATGCATGATTCAAGGTCACACACTGGCATGTTATCATGAGGTGATAATCATTGTACGAGTAATTTGAGATATTTATCATGGTATGAGACATTTATCATGAGACAGGTATCATGATATAAGTACATTGGTCAGGTAACAGGTATGGAGCATATCACAGGCATAGTTCAGGATTTCATGTTGACATTTTAGCATGAAACAATTATCATGATACAAGGTAAACATATACGGTAGGATACGGTGTTCCAGTGGAACTCTGTCGGTCATCTGCACCTTATGACTTCTGATCCCCACGGTACGGTCTGGCCATCGCCTTATCCCTCCAGTGGTAATACTCGAGTATACCGAAACGGTGGCCCAGGGTTCCAACCTACCCGACCGAGCCCAGTCCTGGCTCGAGTAGGTCAGTAACCAAGGGCAGGGCCCAAGTTCAGCTTAGAGCTTACAACATGCACAAGTAACCAAGTAATTCGACAAAAGGTAAAATTCATCATTTGAGTAGGTCGAGTGAGGTAAAGTACACACTCGCCTAATAATGATGGACAGCTTCATATAACATGTGATTCATGATAATCAAGTAATCAGGTGGTCAAGTAACCAAGTAAGTTGGTGATCACGTAAGCAGATAACCAAGTAAGCAAGTAACCAAATAGATTAGAAAACGGTAAGTAAACACGGTTAACGGTAAACGGTAAACGGTTAACGGTAGTAATTACGGTTAATTGGTAGACATATGTCATTTCAATAGGCCGCCATTGGCCGTTTTTCACTTTCACCACGTAAGAGTCGAGGAGATTCACTCCAACCGACTTATGCTTCCATAGCATAATTAATCATTTAAACACATCATGTAAATATGCTCTCCAAACATTTCATATCTAGTATTTCAAGTAATCACATAAGTATGCTCTTTAAGCATTTCATATCGAATAGTTCAAGTAGTCACGTAAATATGCTCTTCAAGGGTTTCATATCGAATAGTTCAAATATACATACTTCAGGTGTTTCATGTCGAGTAATTCAAGTATACACTATTCAAATATGCATGAGTGTGGTAAATACTTAACATATAGCACTTAACACCTAATGACCAGGAGTTAAGCATGTCATAGACTTATTCCAATTACGTATTCCTATATGGAACACTCACCTATTGCAACAAGAGAGTAAATACTCAAACAAGTTGTCAAAAATATATTGCATTTACCGCACTTGCGGGTCCCACGTTCATAATACACTTCAAAATTAACGTGGTCTAACTTGTATCAAGAAAATGATTTGAAAACTATATTCCCTTATAAAAATGTATAAATATGGAAGAAAGGCATAAAATTATAGACAAGGAAACAAAATAATGTCTCGAAAATATATAAAAATTTTCGGTTTCTCACACTCATTCTTTCGGGGCGTCACATCCCATATATCAAATATCTGTCAATTTAAAAGATCTTCACAGTTTGAGGTAGTCTTCTTAAACTATCATGAAGTTAGATAGAATTAATCAATGAACGATCTACTAAATGAAATGAAAAATTTTTACCTTTTCTATTGCATTACTTGTTAGATTCCTTATAGTAGTATAAGACCTAATTTTGATTAATCCATGTAACATATTTGTTTGATTGACATAAATATTGATGTGATCAAATCTACGTGTTGTTCTTAAAGAAAGACTGAGTTTTTCTTGATAAAAAATGTTGTAACATTTATTCTTAAATTATTTGATGGTGTTAATATTTGCTTCTTGCCATAAGTAACTTTTTTAATATCTGTTTCTCGTCATAAGTAACTTATCTATGGTTAAAGTATTGTGATTGGATCTCAAGAAAAATTATAAATTTAACCATAAAAGCCCTAAATAAGTTGCTAAGAAATTTTGGAGAAAAGCCCTATTTTGAGCATCACATGGTTTTCTATTTCTATAGAAATTTTTATTACAAATTTTCGTGTAATTTTTAGCCACTACAAACTACTAATTTATCATTATTAGGAACAAAAGTGAGTTTCCAAGCAAAATACCTTGACACCTCAAGAAAGGTAGTAGCTTAGGGGTTTCTCCTCCAAAACAACTCCACCAATACCTTGAAACTCCCTTAGCAAGTCACTTTTGTTGACAAATTCAAGATTTAATCGGTTGGATTTCAAGATATAAGCAAGAAATGGAAGATAAAAGTTGGAGTTTTCTCTCTTTTTTTTCCTTAAGAGGTTCAGCCAAGATAGAGCAAATGAAGATGATTTTTGAGTCAAATTTGATATTTAGTAAAGTTGGGGAATAGTTGTCAAAGTTCACCCTCCATTGGTTTCATGACACTTGGCCCTATAAGGGTTTGATCTAATCCTCTTATCTTCCAATGGTTAAGCTATCTAGCTAATCTCTAATTGTTTCCTAGCACCTTGTAAAATAATATCTCTTAATACAAAAATTCGATTAATCGTCAAAAATTTTATCGTACTAAGTGCACTAGCGGGTCCCACGCCTCTAATGCACTTCAAATTGAACGTACACTAACTTATATCAGAAAAATGATTTAAAAACTATACTTACTTATAAAATATATAGAAAATGTAATAGTTTAAAGGAAAGTAATAACAATGTAGGCAAAGAAATAAAATAATGCCCGTAAAATGTGAAAATTTTCATGTTCTCACACTCTCTCCCCCTTAAAGAAATTTTATCCTCGAAATTTTTTTATGAACGAGATCTATTAAAATCTAACGTAAATGGTGGATCGTACCTTCTACGTCCTCAGATGGGTCCGGGGCTTGATGTGAATCTAGGGAATACACCCGAGTCGACACCTTTGGTCCAGTCCCTTCCCCCTTCGACTAGTTAGAGTTGGTCTTGGTTGATTGTCGATTCCCACTCCCTTCTCAAGATCTGCCTGGGCAATTAGCGATTTGATGATCTGCACTCCCGCAACGTAGACATTTTCTTCCTTTTTTCCTGCAGACATCCTCCGTGTGATTCGGCTTTCCACAATACCCGCAGGGACCATGGGAAGCAGAGCCCGAGCCTCTCTGTGAAACATCACTTGACATTCCAGGAAATCTTAACCCTCCAGTTCCCTTTCCGAGCTTGGGAGGTGTACTCGTATCCTCTTGTCCCATGCTACTTCCAGGAATAGCTCTTTTATTCGCCTGAAAGGTTCTAACTTGCAACCTCACGCTTTCAACTCGTTGAGCTTTTTCCACCGCGTCACTGAAGGCACTCAGTTGGGCTACAGCTAGATCCTTCTGAATCTCAACATTTAAGCCCTAGACAAAACGCCTTATCCTCCTTTGCTCAGTCACGATCAGCTCGGGAGCGAACTTCGACAACCTAGTGAACTGGCTTTCATATTCGGCGACAGTCTGAGCTCCCTGGCGAAGTCAAATGAACTCATTTCTTTCTTTTTTTGAATTAGGGGTGGGAAATACTTCGCGTTGAACTCTATCATGAAGTTCGCCCACGTTCTCGGTGTTTGTGCTCTTTCCCATTTCAATCTTATTACATTTGTCGCGCCCCACTTTTTTGATGGTGTGTGGTGTGTGAGTGTGTGTGAACGTGTGCAAAATGAAAATAAAGGCCATGGGACTTAATAATGCGACGGTTTGGCCATATAAAGTTCAAAAAGGGTTTTTTGTATAAAAAATGGAGTCGCCACTTGGTATAGAGTTAGGGTGTACCAAGTCACCCAAAAATGATTTTTGTTTTTGAAAAGTAAATAAACCCTTTTAGAGAACTTTTGGGTCTACGTAACCAAAAGAGGGATCGGGGGTCACATTTGACGAAGGGGAAGGCAAGGATAAAAATCCAAGGCACCCCTTCGACCTAGCCAAGGCTAGTTGCGTGATTTAGCCCCACCTTTCCTAATTTTTTCTACCCAAGGTATGTATCGCATGTTGGATATGACTATATGAATGCAACCTAGACCTAGGGGGACATGGGGGAAATTTCTCTTCAAAGGTTGAGTGGTGCCAATCACATTAATTGTGAAGCCCAATAATGATCCTTTGGAGAGGTCACACATAATCCTAAATGACGTAAAAATGAGTGGAATGCATGTCATGTGAAAATGTGAGTTTGTGTGAAGTGAGAAAAGTGATAAAAATAATAGGATGTAAGTGGAGGTGTGCAAATGTACTTACAAGGTAAGGTGAGTAAAGAATGATGATGTGGAAATAACATAAAGTGCATGTGTGCGAGTGATATGTTATAGAGTGTGAGTAGTTGAATGAAAACGTGTAAAAGTAGTGTGAAGTGAGAATGTAGAAAAAGAGAGAGAATATAAAGTAAGTGTATGTGATCGTGAATGAAAAATGCATGAATCCTATAGGAATGCATCAAGATGGGAACGGGGAGTCCTAACTTTGTGACTTAATTTTCCCTTTGATAGAGGGAATACAAGCGTGCTAAGGCTTGGAAAAAGCCACACTCGTCTATATCCCATATTTAAGGGGACTCTCAAACAAAATGGACCCTGTAACTAGCATGAGATGCAAGAGGCCTAAAATGAAGGGAAAGGGGAATTGAGGAGCATGCCAAATGATAAAACTAAGGAAAAATGCATGATATGTAGTGAACAGGCAAATAATGCATTAATGAAAAACAAAGGAAAAATCCTATTGGGTCTAGCGTTGGACTAGCCCTTTCTATGAATTCCTACTAGCATTAGACTAGTGGAAACGATAAAAGAAGCCACAACTAGCGTTGGACTAGTGTGGTGACGTACATTCATCCATTCCATTCATCCACACTATGGAAAGCAAGTAGACATACCAAATACTCATAAACACGTAGCACGTAACATTTAGCATGCTCGACTAGATGCAAGAGCCTAATAAAGCGATTAAACACGTAGCAACAAAAACAAGCAATGAACCTATTACATTTGCTAACTAAAACAAAAGGGGAAGGAAAAATGGACAAAATGCTCGCCAGGCCCTATCTATTACAAGCCAAGAGGTGTACACATACCCCATAATGAATAACTTAAATAAAAAGCAAAAGTAAATGAAATAAACGCAAGGAATTAAGTAAAGGCAAGGAAAGCAAAGTAGACATGCATATTCATATAACACGTAGGAGCACGTAGGAGAGACAAAAAAGATAAAAGAAGTTATACCTCTCTTGAGTTGATGTCCTAAATGGAGTGAAATCATTTATTTATCCTCCAAAATAAAAGAAATGGTCAAGGTACCAATTTATTTGGAAAAATAGGCAAACACAAGCTCACTTGGTCATAAAGCCCCTAAAGTCGTGACTTAAGTGCAATTGACAAAGCATGGTAGTTAATTGAAGCAAATAAGCAATGAAGTTGCACAAATTAAAATTACCAAGGACCAAATTGATGAAATTATTTAATTGATTGGGTCATAGTGAAATGAAGGGAGACTTGGGGGGTCAAAATGCTAAATTCAGAAGTATTTGCATGCATGCATACGTAGGAAACAAAATTTTCTGCAATGAACATCTTCTTGAAGTTAAAACAATCGCTGGCTGCATTTCCATCTCATACACAAATTCTAAGCAGCTTTGACTAATCCTTTCATCTATCCAAACTTTGGATTAAGCAACAAAACAAACAAGTTCCACATCTAACAAGCAAAACATGGAAGGAAATTGTACAAACACTTATGAAACCTTTATGCAAGATGGAAGAAGATTGCTGCAATTTGGAAGCTTTGGCAAAGGGTGGAATCTTTTGGCAACAAAACTAGTTGTGACTTTCATTTCCAAATGCAGATTTCAGACCCAAAGGATAGCTTTGTTCAAAGACAGAAAATGTTAACCAAAATCATAGTGTGGAACTAAACCACAAGGCCCGAAACTTTGACAGCAAATAAGCAAAAACATAACAAAAACTGATGCAAATTTCTTGGAAACTTTCATGCAAAACGATCCAGCTACCTATTGTCTATGTGGCCAGCAAGCATTCAATTCCAACTCAAGTATGTTTAGACCCAAACACCCAAAACCAATCTAAGCATCATAACAACCATTTCAACATTCAAACAAACCAAAACATAGAAGAAAAATCATGCAAAGGCTGGAAAATTCTAGGCAAAGGATTCGGCAATTCTGACTTTTCATTTTCAGCAAACATTCGACCATAGCTCAATTGTTTTTGGGCCCAACCATGCAAAACTCAACACTAAACTAAACACTGCCTCTTTTCACACCAAAACCTTCAAATTAAGGTGACCAAAGCTTGTGAGTGTTTGCGGAAAAGAAAAGAAAACAAAACAGGTTGCAGCAATCTTTGCTTTGCTGCAAATTCTGCAGCTAACAGTTTCATGTCTTCCTTACCCAATTCATGGGTATACATGCAAAGTAACACAAGTCTGGACACTCCCTAAACTGAACAAACATAGCCCTGGTAGTTCAAAACAAACAACGGCAAAAAAGAAGGACAATGCAGTCTAGCCGAATTGATAAAATGTAGCAGAATTTCTGCTGTGAACTACGCAGCTCTTGTCGTGTGATTGGGTCTGTATAAAACTCTAACAACTTTCTATTTCATCAGCCCAAACCCACATAATCCTCATTCATTGATCAAACTAGGGAGAAACCAGGCCAAACCAACGAGAACCACTACTAAAATGCAGCAAGAAACTTCATTTCATTTTTTTGAAAAAACATTAAGTTACAACATCTAAGAAAGCAACTCATCATGCATCATATATTTCTACTCCAAACTAACGCTTCAACTACACAAGACAGAGGACAGGGGCAATGACAAAAGAAGCATCAAAAGTAAACATGATAAAGCTATGGAACAAGCCCAACAAATCGGCGGCAAAAGAGATGTCGGTTCATGCATCTTCCTAGCAGAATTTCTAGTTGTCTAGACTACAATTTCTGGGTTTCATGCCAAAAGTCCGAACAAGTACCAAGTGTCCAACCCAAGGCAACAATCAAGATTGAATCTTGTATTTTGGAATCCCAAGAATTCTCAAACCAAACCCACGCACACAGAGGAGGACCAAAGGTGCAACCTTTAGTTCAATGGATTACCTGATAAAGATTTTTGACAAGGCTGAAGCCAAAAGAAATGAGCCGGCGTCAATCTTCTATGGAACTTCTGGAAAACAAGCCTCCTAGTTTCTTCCTTTCGTCGGTCTTCCTCCTATAACTTCTCTTTTCCAGATGCAGCCGCAACTCCAGCTCCTCCTTTCAGTTTTCTCTCACTCTTTCTATTTGTAGCCGTCACTCCCTCCTATAAAACTCCCTCTAGATTTTTAGCCGTGCCCCTCTGTTTTGTTTAGCCTGAACCCTATCGAAACTCTCTCTTCCCTTCCAAGCATAAACACTCTCTCCCTTTCTCCTTTTCTCAGCCGTCACCTCCGCCTTTCCTTTTCTTTTGCTGTGTTTCCATCTCCCTCCCCCTTTTCGGCTGCTGTTTTCCTATTCTATTTATATGAGGCACTCAACCCTAAAACCCCCAGCCATTTCCTCTAAATTGCAGCTAAAGGAGCTGCCCAGGTCCTCTCTTGCAAGCTGCGACAATACGCAGCTGCAAATAGCGTATCTTTTTTTTTTTGTGAAATTAATTAAAACAAAATTGATAATAAAAACTAAGTAATAAAAAAAAACAACAATTTTACATCAAAATAAACAAACTAAAACAACAAAATTGCCATTTTCAATCTTTTTCTTTCATTTTTCATTTTTCATCATTTTTCACTTTTTTCTTTTTTTCACTTTCAAGAAAGCATTGAATTTAAATTACAAATGACTAAATCATATTTTTTTGAATGCTTTTTCTTTTTCTCTTTCCCTTTTTCCAAGAAATTCTATGATAAAACTTAAAAATAAAAATAAAACTAGAAACTAAAACTAAAAAACGAACACGACAAATAAAAAACTAAAAATGAAATTACACCAAAAATTTGGTGTCTACAACCAAGAACGGGCTGCTCCCTCCAGTTGGAAGACAGCAAATGTCACTTGTCTTTCCTCCGTATAGTGCAACGCCGCAAAAATATCAATCATCTTCTCTAGCACCGCTCGGCCACATCAGGGTCTGGTCCTCCAAGGAATTTCGGTGGGGAGAACTTCTGAAATCATTCGAGGGCCCTATCTTCCCCCTCTATATGGTTACCAGGGTTTCCAAGTTGAGGAGTAGGGTTTTGGCCCTGATTCTCGACTACGTGAGCTAAAAGATCAGTCATGCGCTGGATAGCCGCAGCTACCTGAACGTTAGGATCCACTCCAGGTTCAGGGTTGGGTTCAGGCATTGGTTCCCGATTTCCTCCTTCATTCGAGCGTTGCCTACGTCCATGGCCCCGGTCTCGTCCACTACGAGTTCCTTCCATTGGATTAACTAATCTAGGCTCGAGGCGCGAATACAAGATACAAACTAGCGAGGTCAGTCAGTCAGACATACATATAATACGTCCGCATCAATTCAAAAGCAAATATACATATAACACGACTATATCAAACAAATCACACAGTAACAGTCAGTCAGATACAAGCAAAGGAAATCCTATGGAAGTAAGAGGGTCATTCAATAGTACATACTACGAACTAGACCAAGAGTACAAAAGCAACTAACGAAAAGCTCCCCCCCTAGGGTTCCATCCGTAATCTACAAGAAATCACAATTTATCTCTTAGGCATGGTTAATCATCCACACATCATATAAAGTTTCGTAGAATCAGACGTCTAATTCGCCCAAGTCATTTCTAACCTAGGCTTTCATCCCTTTTCGTATTCGGGTACAAAAATCCAAAATAAGATAATTCACCACTCTAGCTGGCCAGTCCCAAGAGTAAATCATCTACATTTGTAATTCCTACCTGACATATGTATCTATAGTCTTCAAGTACCAGAATAATGTTTTGAAACCTAGAATACACCGCGATTCATAGTTTATGCTCAAAAGAGTACTTAGTCCCTTATACTCATTCACATGAGCGAGACCACAACACCACTTGGCCCCAAGCTCACTCCGCGCAGAGACCACGTGAAGCGACTTTGATACCACCTGTGACAGCCCCACCTCACCCTAAGGGAAACCAAAGGGTTAGGCGGACCGCCTGCCCAACTCTCGCCGGGACTACGGATCGGGAACAAATGTAAACCCTACCAACCGCTCAAAGGAACTTCGAGAAGATAAACATTTAGAACCCAGTTGAGCCGAACCAAGAGATATAATCAATCTTTGGTACAACGGTCCCACGTAAAAAAAATCAAAATGAAATGGAAGTGCCTCCAGGACTACTAAGCTAATCACATCATGAAAAACTTGTTCCGAAAGATAATACAGTGCTCGAGCGCTACAACGACTGTTAAAAGAAACGAAACGAGGAACGAAAACAAGCCGCGGATGAACAGTGACTGCCACGTCACAATCCGGCCGCAACCCAATCGAATACAGATAACGTTATATAACTCTAGAGAATAAACATTTCCAAACCAAATATAATGCATGAACATGATTAAACAGTTTTATATACATACGTTTGTAATTTACAAATCAAAAGGAAAATATTTGGATCAAGGTACATTTAGGATTTTCCAACTCCCGAGGAGCTATATAAAAGAGTATTTATACTAGCTCATTTCATTCTTCAAAATGATCATTGGTCCAAAAGATGGTCTCCTGTAAGGAAAACAAGGATAACGGAACGGGGTGAGTTAAAAGCTCAATGAGGTACCAAAAGTATAACCAGTAGAAATCATGAGAAAACACTTTTAAGGCACATATACACATCAAATAAGAGAAATGAGCGAACACCACAATTTAAAGGATACAAGTGGCTCTCAGGAGCCAACTTCCCGTTGCAATACTTGATCCAACCTCGTTGACCCTCCGTTAACGTTAAATGAAACACACATATCCGTTGACCCCGCTTATGCCAAAATCCCGATCACCAAACATACCCCTTACCGGGCCCGAATACCGAACAAGAACAGGAATGGTAATACTCGAGTACATCGGAAATCTAGAGTCTCCAATACCCAAAGATTTCCCAGGAACAGGCCCCATGGATTGTCAAATTTTCTTGACCAAGCCCTTGCTGGCTCGATCCAATTGACTCCCCATGAGCTTGAACTCAGATTTAACAGGAAGGTCGTTGGATGCACTTCCAAACGATATTATAACAGGCGCGGGTAACAGATTCAAGTATATACAGGAAACAAGTCACACAGACCAGAGAACGAGTGCGATAAAGTACACACTCGTCTCGTACAAAATAAACAGTCGGTAAGGACATTCAAATAGCAATTTGCAAGTACAGATAACCAGTTCAGCAATAATTCTGGGGAGTGGTACACTCACTAGTTAAAGCAAGGATACTTCAAAAGTTTCAACCAAAGTAGGGTTCTAATCACCAAGAAACCCTAGAATAACCAAGGTAAAAAATTATGGTTCCCACAGCCACAAATCCAGTAAATAAAATACACAAATGAGACTCGACTACAAGTCGTAGATCTCGCCAAATAATTACTCATGCAAGTGTGCAAAACATGATTTTGGGACGAAAAGGTAACATGAAGACCTAGGGCTCGAACAACCCCAAAAGCCCTTCTTATATATATCCCAAACCAAACCAAACTCGAAGAAATCCAACACTCCCAAAATTTGGACAGCATATCCCCTACATTTCCTTACTTTTCCATCCTACAAGCAACACCAATTCATCTCAAATCAACCACATACACATCATAGACTATAAAATACACCTTTCGGCACAATAAGCACAACTGAAGCTACACTTATCGGATTGAAACGAATCTTATAGGCGTTTAGAAGCCAAACATATACCTACATTTCTTATGAAGACCTCCAAAGCCAAATCATGCATTTTCATGGTAAAAAATGGAAATCCCCACGAAAATAGAAATCTGTCCGCGAAACAGGGCTCATGGGCAGTCAAAGGTATTTCGGTCATTTCACATGATACAGTGTTCGGATCGAGTTTAAATTTTGTAGGCAGCTAGCTAACACCATTTTCTACAACTATCATGTTTTAACCTAAGCTTGATTCGGCCTCTAACATGCACGAATAAAGCCGGTCAGAACAGGGCCAGATTGGAACCCTAAAACTGAAATTTTCGCACAAAACTGAAATTTTCCGCAAACAACCACAACTAACATATAAAAACTTCATTTTACACCATATCAAGCCATCATTCATGGCCAAACAGTAACTATCATATAAAATCTGAAAATCACCAATACAATCTGAAATTTAACTAACTCTACCTCAAACCACAAAATCTTCCATAAAATAGCATATTTAGCCACTACAAACTACTAATTTACCATTATTAGGAACAAAAATGAGTTTCCAAGCAAAATACCTTGACACCTCAATAAAGGTAGTAGCTTAGGGGTTCCTCCTCCAAAACAACTCCACCAATACCTTGAAACTCCCTTAGAAAGTCACTTTTATGGACAAATTCAAGATTTAATCGGTTGGATTTCAAGATATAAGCAAGAAATGGAAGATAAAAGTTGGAGTTTTCTCTCTTTTCTTTCCTTAAGAGGTTCGGCCAAGATGGAGCAAATGAAGATGATTTTTGAGTCAAATTTGATATTTAGTAAAGTTGGGGAATAGTGGTCAAAGTCTACCCTCCATTGGTTTCGTTGCACTTGGTGTGAGGATCCGAAAATTTTCACTCATTTTCTCCGAATTATTTAATTCGACTACTTAAAATCCATTTATATGGAAAAACGCCTCTCTTATGTTTTTAAAGCGTTTTGTTAGAAAAATTATTTTTTTTAAAAACTCGTTTAGTTCGGAACACGAATACACGTTTTTCGAGGCTACATTTGAATTGAGAGTGTATTAATTTTGGAGAAGTAAGAATGATCAATAGTAGATTAAGAAAAGTTAATTTGAGAATTGAGGAATTAACACTCGACTCATGTGAGGACTCGCAAAATTTATTTATTTAAATTTCCTATTTCTAGTTTATTTAATTATTTACTTGGCCATTTACTCCGAATATTATTTTCTAAGCTCTTTAGACCTAATTACATGGGTCTATAACTCAATTACATTTTTAAAGTGACTCGTTTCAAAATTTAATTTTTGGAAGCTTGTTTAGTGAGTGAAAAAAGTGTTTGAAAATTTTAACCGATTGAGAGTACAATAAGTTTGAAAAATTAGAGACTTACACAATGGTCCTAAAATAGGTAATTTTATGTTTAAGTGCTCAAGTGATAGTTATTAGTATTATCGTTATAAGAAATTCTTGAAAATTCCACTTTATCGCGCACAAATCGGAAGTACGCGTTTTACGCGCGCGATTAATTGAGGGACTTAAGACCATTATTTTTAGACCATTAAGAGTGAATAATAATAGTATGAATACAAGTGCATTAGAGGTTTAATACACTAGTGAAATAAACTCGAGAGGAATCGAGCACAAAACGCGCGCGTACGCGCACTATTTACGGTTGACTTTTGTGCACCTAAACTCTTAGTCTTTAAGCTTCCTTAGCAAGCTAAAAATCAGACCAAACACTCCTCTCTTTCTCACAAAGGCAGCCGGCTACAAGGAGGAACAAAAACCATCCAAAGTTGTTCAACATTCTACTCCAAATTCTTGCACCAAATCATTACCAAATCCTCTCAAATTTTAACTCTACTTAGCTTAACATTTGGAGAGTCCATTTAGCTACAAAAAAGAGGAGCTTTCCACGGTTTTTCTGAGCTGAGAAAAGGGCCAAAATTCTTCTAGGTTCATCAACCAAAGTAGGTAATGATCCACTCTCAAATTCTTGTCCTATGGAAGTTAATTTACACTTATGAGCTTGAATATTCATGTGGGTGGCTTGATATTGTTGGAAAAATTGGAAAGTGGGCTCTATGAACTCCCACTCTTGGGTTGTTGCTGATTTTGTGGTTGATGATATTTATAATGTTGGTTTAGTGTTTGAAATGGTGGATTAATGGTGTATAATTAGTAGAAACTTCAAGGAACTCATGGGATAGAAATTTCTGATTTTGCCCCTGCCTTGTTCGGTTATTTTAAGGCCAATTTTTGATGATCTAATGGCTTGAATATGATGTTTATATGTTGTATTAGTTGTGTAAAAATTTTCATTGGAAAATATTGAGGTTTGGTTGGGCAAATGAATTTCTTTGTGGAACTAGTCAAGCTGGAAAACTGTTTCCGTGTAGCTCTGTCCAGCGATAGTGTTTTTGCCGTAACTCTGTCCTCCGACGTCAAAATTGAGTGCCGTCGGTGGCATTTGAAACTAGACATCTACACCTTTCCAATGGTATAAAATGGAAGTTTTTGTTCCAAGTGTGTGAGTCAAACCAATCATTTTAAGAAGGCTTCCCTGTTTCTCTGTTCTGCTGGAACGATTTGATGATGCTGCAACTTTAGGCTTAACTTCGAGCCAGTTGCATGCTGAATCTTAAAACGATTTCTTCTGCGAAATTATAGCCCTATGAATGTATTTTTCAACACTATCAACCATGCTCAATTCCGAGTTAAATTGAGTGAGTCATGATCAAAATACAGTGACCGCCTTGTTCTTGAAAACCCTTGGATTTGGACAGATTTGATGTGAGACTTGTTGTGGTCTTACTATATAAATTTCTTGGTGCTAAACACCTACCAAATGTACCATGTATGTTCCTTAGACGTTTCTTGAACAAATGAACCATGTTTGGAGGTTTTCCTTAGCCGAATGTTTGGAAACGGAGAGATTTGGAGCTAAAGGCAGTTTTGCCTTAGTAATTTCAAAACTTTGGTTGATTGGTTAACCACCTTCCCGAAGGTATTTTTCCACGAAATTTGATAGAGAGATACCCTTCATAAAGGAATACTATACTGCAAAATTTGGCACCAATCCAAGTCCGTTTCGACACTTAACTAAAGGTCCAAAGTCGGAAACCCAAATCTGGAAATTGTTCAACAGTCTTGAATTTTTCCCAACTTTGAGCTACCATATCTTGGTGCTCGAAACTCCGATTCTCGATCCGCTTGTTCTGTCCTAAACCTTACTTGTACCTCTAATTGATTTATGAATTTCAAGGGCTGATTTGCAACGAGTGAATTCTACCGAATTTCCAAAGTTAGCGAAAAACCAACCCCAGCTCAATCCTGAACATTCTGGAACAGTGGTTTCAAGCTCATTTTTGAGTACATTTCACTTAGATTCGTGGAAAAGTGTCTTCTAAAAACATTTAGTACTTTCCAAGAGGTTTTCAACGGTATAAATTTTTCCAATTTTAGACTTGTATCGAGTGAGATACGATTTTTCAAAGATCCATATCAAAACTGAAATTTTCCAACTTTCAAGGAAATAGAGTTTTCCAAGAACTTTTTATTCTTTCGACATTATGCAAACGTTTTAACCTCAATTTCCAAAATAAAAAAAAACCCAAATGCTCCTGTACTTTATGAAACGCCACTCGAATCTCGATTTACAAGTAATTAAGGTTCCTTTTCACGAAATTCCCTAGATTATAATAGTGCACGAATTATTTCTCGATAATTGGGTTGTGTGAATAATAATTCACTATTATTTGCTCAGGCGCACACGAGGACCTTCAAGAGGATCCCACGGTGGATGCTTGAACTTTCCTTGACCCTACTTGCACTTAATACTTGGTGAGTGTCAAGTGCATGAGTTTGTTGCTAAATGGTTAATTGGTTCTTATCCGTTATGTGAATTTGAAAATTTGAGACGAGTGTGTATTTTATCGCACTCGCTCTCTTTCGAATGAAATTATATTTGAATTTTGCTATGTGAATTCATATTCGACTTGTACATAGTAATGTGGATGTGATCCGTATTTGTGATTCCTATTTGGAATCGTCGATTTGAGCGTTGCTCATCGACTTATATCCGTATTCGTATTTGCATTCCTATTCGTATTCGGGGGACCCCCACACTCATTGGCTAACTTTGCGAATCGAGCCAGCATGGGCTTGATCGACAAGCTTAGCAAATCATGAGATATTCGTAGAGCATGATCTATTGGCGAGATCTTGCTCGGCATTACTCGTGCAGTATTGCCATGATATACTCGAGTATTGTCAAAAAAAAAATTTGATGAGCGGGCCCGGTAAGGGGGTGTAACGGTGACGGGATTCGAAGAAAAGTGGTGTATCTACGGATTCGATACTTATGTGGTTGACGGAGTGTCAACGTGAGATGTGATCAAGACTTTGACTCGACTACGTGGAATTTAGCTCCTGAGAGCTACAGTATCCTTGAATTGTTTCTGTTTATTTTTCCTATTCAAAATGTGAATTGTGAGGCCCCAATCAGTTCGTAAGTGGATATTAGGGTATTCATTATTTCGGTGTGGTCAAGTAGGGTTTTAGGGCTAAGGAGGAAACCCTAATCTCGGTTAAGATTGAAAACCCTAGTTTATGTATTAGTTTGAAATGGTTAGCAAACTCTAGATTAGCAAACCTCTAGTGTTACAATTTATTAGAAAGCTTAAGTGGAGTTTTATTTATCGCCCGCCTTTTCTACATTTCCTTTATTAGAAAATTTCCCAGATAATTTTTATTGAGTAAATATAGGTTTTAGATGATTTTTCTAGTATCGGTTAGTTTTTGAGAAATTAAGAACATATATCAGACGTGGGACCCACTAGCGCGGAAAGTTCGGTAAAATTCGGCCAATTAGGTTAAGTTTTGGATACTGGAATTAATTTACCGGGTGTTAAGAGATAAGTAGAGGTTGCAATTTGGATTGATATGAGAGAGACAAGTTAGGTAGGTATTTAATAAAAGGTGACAAGTGTCACCAAGTGATTGCTTCATACCTTAAGACCACTATTCATGGTCTAACCAATTGACTAATTAAATCAAAAAACAACCAAAAATTCTTCATTTCTTCTCCCTTGTTGGCCGGCTCTCTCTCTCAAAAAGAAAGGAAGAAACTCTTCAAGTTTTGCTTCCATTTTGCTCCAAATCATCAAAACCAACCATTGAAACTTGAACTTACTCCATAAAACCTCTTCAATTAGTGTTAGTAAGTTGTTTGGTGGAGTGATTTGGAAAGCTAGGAGGACCTCTTGCTCTCTCTCTCTTGTTTTTAAGGTAAGTTGTGAAGAACCACCCTCCTCCCTTAATTGATGCTTAAATCATGCTCAGTGGTAGTATGAGATGCAAGTTTATGGATTATTTCTTGATTTGTGGTTGAAGTGATGAAGTTTTATTATTTTTGGGGATTTTTCTGTTTTAATATGAACATGGTTGTGTCGTTATATATGATGATTGGAAATGATGTTTAAGGACTCTATGAGGTGGAAAAAGTGGTCAATTGCAATCAATTTCTGTTTTGGAAGAAATTTCAGAAAATTAGGTTTTGTGAAGGAACATTCTGCCCGAATTTTTAGCTCCTAGTTAGAGGCAGAATTGGCCTTGGCTTAAAACATCAAAGTTTTAGGGAATGACATTTTAGAGGTTCCTACAAAATTTCAGGTCAATCGGAGTAGTGTAGAATGAGAAAAGTCGAAATTACTATTGCTGTTCTGGTTTTACCCGAATGTAAGAATTTCGCCTGTAATTGATTGTTTTGGTTAGGAATGCTTCCGAATTGGTTGTTGAGGCCTTCTGATGAAATGTATCCCTGTTTCTTAGCTTTCAGATGGTTTTGGAATTTCTGGATTCGGACTTGGATAGCCTGATTTATGATGTTTCCGCTAGAATACGTTCTGTGAATCTGTTTTTGTGATTCTGGTGTAGTATTTTGCATTTTTGACCTAGTTACCCTCGAAACTGGACTGAGTAGCCTTCTTCAACATTGTAGCCTCTTAAGTCCTGAATATATCTACAAAATTTCCGGTCAAACGGATCTGTGTAGCTCGAGTTATAACCAAAACACTCGCACCTGTTTTGTACCCTGAAATTGTGTACGTTTTGAATTTCAGCTTCTGACCGTGCATTTTTCTGTTTTGATCCCGTACGATCTGGGTGTCAACTCCTTCATAAGAAATGTAGATCTTGGTTTTAGCTTCGAAACGGTATAAAGTACGTCGAAATCCGAGTTCCGTAGCTTCCGTTATGACCAAAACAAGATTGATCGTCAGAACTGCCTTTGATCTGGACAGTTCTGACAGGTACTTTGGCACTCAATTTTCGTTCTGTTCTGAATGGATTCAGGTCTTGGCCAAAACATCAAAGTTTTATCCTTATGTCTCAGCTTTCTAATGCCTTTGGAATTTCCTGATTTAGATTTGTAAGCTGGGAGTTATGGTCCAGCAAACATACCCTGTTCGTTACTCTAGAGTGCGAATTTCTGGAACGATTTTCCATACTTTCGACCTATTTCTGTTCAGATCCGGATTTAGGTGTCTTCATGAAAATTGTAGCCCTTCCTCTTAGCTTCGCAACGGTACCTCATGTACCTTGATCTGACATTCCTAGCCTAACTTTTGATCAAAACGGTTTGAGAAGGCAGATTTGGCCATTTCCGTTTGCCGTTCCGCGCGGGCGCGTGCGCCCGTTTTGCCGTTTCCGCACTTGCATGTGCCGATTTTGCCGTTTTGCTTGTTTTAAGTATGTTAGTAGCCGTTTGTGATATATTGTGACACAATCTTCAATTTCAGACGTTGGTGAGCTAGGTGGAGCCGGTGGGGCCTACTAGCTACTCCTCGCGGCACGAATTTCGTACTTTTGCTCTTTTGTTCGTTGTGTAAGTATTCAGGCCGCTCTTATGTGTTAGTTGCTTATGTGTTTCGATATGTATGAAAAGGGTACCTAGGCGAGGGTGTACTTTATCGCACTCGACCTAAACCCTAATTTACGCACACATTTGTACATGACATATGTATATGAATCATTTTGGAACTAAACCCCTTGACTTGTGGCTCGGGGTGACTTTTGAGAAAATTTTGTGAAATTTGTGAGTTTGGGGCCCGATCTCATGACCTAGATGGACTATTCGAGCCGGTTAGGGCTTGGTCGAAGTTAGTCCAACCTGGTTTGAGGTCACCAAGTTTGTGAATCCGGTTCACCGATTATGTGGACCAAGTTTGTGACCCGAGCTTGTGAACCAAGCTCAATTTCGTTCGCTCGAGCAAGTTTGTGAGGTGTCTGGCCAGAGAGGGTGATAAGGTGTACGGTGGGAGTACAAGTGAAGTTCTACGGACCATTATGTGTGGTCGACGGAGTGTCGGCAGGAGGTCACACATGGCAAACGATCTGGCTTTGGAGCCACCTGTATCCTTATTATGTGATGTTACTTTTCTGCTTTTGCTTTACTCTTACTGTGCAATTGTTAATATGTGAGATTTACGCTTTTGCCCCTGTTTACTTGCTAAGCATATAGCTTACCCCTTTTTTTTTGTTTTCCTTAGCAGGGGCCGACGCGGGGACTTTTGACACATACACTAGTATAGTTAGGTTTGCTTGTAATAGTCGGACAGCTAGGATGTTTGTTTTTGTTTTGGTGATTTGTATAAGAGCCCTCCTTAGGGTCTACCTTCTGATGGTTGTTATTATAATGTATTAAAGTGGTTTGACTCGATACTTTTGAAGATGTAAATAGAATTTTTGGGCGGTTGTATATATTATCAATAGTTCTCTTTTGGTTTAATATAATTTTGTTAGCTTTGTGTTTTGAGTCCTGGCGCGAGCTAGGCAGGCGTCCCGCCGATACCCTAGGGTTCGCCCTTAGGAGAAGCGGGGGCGTCACAGGTGGTATCAGAGCGCCTAGGTTAGAGGACTTGGGCAAGTGGGACATACGCGATAGGCACTAGGCATATTTGATTCTTTTAAGCTGAATGATATACTTTAAACTGAAATGCCGGTGAACTGACGAATTAATATTTTGTAGGTATGTATCCGGGCAGTTTGAGTAGTGCGGGACCTAGTGGCATGGGACCGAGACCTCCGAGTGCGAGGGGCCCAGAGGATCGAGCGCTGCGTAAGCGGGCGATCCGTTATTGGCAGAGACCTGGAGAGCCTTACACTTTGTACTCCCCTTTTGGTCAGGTGTCACACCGACCTTGTAGGTGTTGGTATACGTACAGTTATCCTGACGAGGTCGTCCTGGCAGTGGACGATGAGCGACGCAGCCTGAGTAGTCAGCCAGAGGAGGCCAGAGAGGTTGGCCATGGGCAGGCGATGCGTATTAGGGACTTGGAGCGGGGTCTCCAAGATGAGATGCAGAGGGTGGACGCTTTACGCCGTCAGCTTCAGGACACCCATCAGCACCTCTTCGCTTTGAAGAGGCAGCTGAAGGAGAGGGTGCGGAGTATTTCGATGGACTGCGAGGTCATTCTAGATATGGCCGCGGAGGCACCGCCTCGAGCCACCGGTCCAGAGGGGATGGACGAGGTGGACACGTTAGGTTCCGTTGGGAACCTGGGCCCTAGGGGAGGCGTTTAGGGTCACTTTTGTACTTTTGTTTAGCTAGTGGATTACTTTTGTTAAAACTGGCATGACCACTTTCTTTCGTTATTTGGTTGACTGACTAGATTTTTGGAGCCGGTGCTCTTGTGTACATTGGGTTTTGTACCGATTGGAGGTCGGTAATCTGTAAATCTTTTGGCGTGACTTTGTAAATATATGTATATATTTGAGTGGCATTTTGAACTTATCTTTTGTGTGTCTTTTGTGCATACGCTTTACGTCCGTACTTTTGCTCATAGTTTGAATAATAAGTATATGTAACGTTCCGATCCATAGACTTGTGCCCCGAAATGGACTCCGGTGGTCAAAGTAGAGCTGGAGAGCAAGGACGAGGCTCTGAAGGAAATAATGGAAATGGACCGGATCAAGTCGCTACAGCCATCCAGCGGATGGCCGATCTACTAGAGCGAATGACAAATCAACAGGGCCAGGGGAGCAGTACTGGGAATCCTGGACATAATCCGGGACATAATCCGGGCAATCATGAGGGAGAGGACCGTGCTTTAGAACGGTTCCAGAAATTTGCACCTCCTAAGTTTATAGGTGGACCTACTCCTGACCTAGCCGAGGGCTGGATGGATCGTATGTTAGACATATTTGCCGCGCTTAGGTATTCGGAGGAGCGGCAGATATCCTTTGCCGTCTTTCCGTTCGAAGGGGCCGCGCGAGCCTGGTGGAACGTGATCAAAGCCAAGTGGGAGCGAGAACAGACCCCCTGGACATGGGTCAATTTTACTCGAGAATTTAATGAGAAATACTCGCCGCCCATTGTGCAAGAGAAACGAGAAGATGATTTTATCCGCCTGCGTCAAGGGGCATCTAGAGTGGCGGAGTATGAAACTCAGTTTACAAAACTCTCCCGTTTTGCTTCGGAGTTGGTGCTAACGGAGCGAAAACGAATTCGTCGCTTCGTCCAAGGCCTGAATGTGGAAATCCAGGAGGCTCTAGCAGCTGCTCAGTTGGACACGTTTAGCCAAGCGCTAGAAAAAGCACAGCGGATTGAGACTGCCAGGGGACAGGTTAAAGCCTTTCATGACCGGAAAAGGAGGCAACCCAGCTCGAACGATCCCCCGGTTGGACAGAGCTCGCGAAACGAGCCACCCGCGAAGGCGAGTAAAGACGCAGACGGTCCACGACCTGTAAAAACTCTGAATAATTTTGGGCGAGGTCAGATAGTGCAAGAGCCCCAGAGGAGTGCCCAGCGTGGAGGGTCGAGTACGGCCACTAAGCCAACCTGTGGTTTCTGTGGGGGCAATCATACTGATGAAAATTGCTGGAAAAATAGTTCGGTACGGAAATGCTTCAAATGTGGTAGTACCGAACATCTGATTGCCCGGTGCCCTAAGATGCAGAAGGAAGGACTCAAGCCATCGACTGAAGGGACCAGAACTAAGCCGATGAATGCAGGGGAAAATCGAGCCAAAGGGCCAGCAAGAGTGTATGCAATGGGTCAATATGAGGTGACTGACCCTTCGACGGGTTTCGAAGGTATGCTTTGACCAAAGAATTAATTTCGAGGACGAAATTTTCCTAAGTGGGGGAGATTGTGAGGCCCCAATCAGTTCGTAAGTTGATATTAGGGTTATTCATTATTTCGGTGTGGTGAAGTTAGGGTTAGGGCTAAGGAGGAAACCCTAATCTCGGTTAAGATTGAAAACCCTAGTTTATGTATTAGTTTGAAATGGTTAGCAATGTGACGCACCCGCTTCTCCCAAGAGCGAACCCTAGGGTATCGGCGGGATCCGCCTGCCTAGGCCTCGCGCCAGGACTTCAAAATTTCAAAACAATAAAACTAGATAAACCCACAAGCGTACTATTCACATATATCTAACGCCCAATAAGAGTTCTTTTTACATCTTTCAAAAGTATCGAGTCAAACCACTCTAATGAGCAGTTATAGAATAACAATCACCAGAAGGTAGAACCCTAATGGAGGGTCCTTATACAAACCCACCATAAACAAAAAACTAACACACATTCCAACTGTCGACTATTACAATCAAACCTAACTATACAGTGAAGGTGCCAAAGAAGTTCCCCGCGTCGTCCCCGTCTAAGGAAAACAAAGGAAACGGGGTAAGCTAGAAAGCTAGTAATAAACAGGGTAATGTAAATTTCACAATTTAAAGAAACAGCTATTCGCATAATAATGTCAAGTCGAGTGCAAAAAGTAACAATACAAAGGAAGGATACAGGTTGGCTCCAAAGCCAAAGTCATTTGCCCCATGCGTGATCTCCCGTCGACAACTATGTCCGTCGACCATGAAATAAGTCCGTAGAAACTCCACTTGTAACACGCCACCCAAACCTTATCACCCTCACTGGCCAGTCACCTCACAAACTTGCCCGGGCGAACGAAATCACAAACTTAGCCTGATCACAGCTCGGTCACAAACTTGGTCCACATTCCTCGGTGATCCGATTACAACTTGGTGACCTCAGACCTAATTGGACTGGCTTCACCAAGCCCTGACCGGCTCGAATAAGTCCATCTAGGGGTCGGAAGATCACCCCAACCTTCAAACGTCACCCCGAGCTACAAGCTCAAGGGGTTCAAACCCAAAATAATTCATGTATACACATCTCATAAAGAAACATAGGTACAAACTAGGGTTTAGGTCGAGTGTGATAAAGTACACCCTCGCCTAAGTTCCCTTTTTATTCACATCAAAACACATAAGCAGTTTATACACATAAACGGCCTGAATACTTACTCAAAATACAAAAGTAGTACAAGAGCAAAATCACTTCGTGCGTGTTCGCTAGTAGTGGGCCCCACCGGCTCCGCCTAGCTCACCACTGTCTGAAATAGAAGATTGCATCACATATTATCACAAATGGCCACTAACATGCCCAAAACAAGCAAAACGGCAAAATCGGCACATACGAGTGCGGAAACGGCGTACGGAAACGGGATTGGTAACCTAATCGCTTTGCCGTCAAAACTGTTTTGAGCCTAATTGAAGCTACAAGTGTCAGATCAAGGTACATGAGGTACCGTTACGAAGCTAAGAGGAAGGGTTACAGTTTTCATGAAGACTTCTCAATCCGGATCTGAACGGAAATAGGTCGAAAGTACAGAAAATCGTTCCAGGAATTCGCACTCTGGAGTAACGAACAGGGTATGTTTGCTGGACCATAACTCCCAGCTCACAAATCTAAATCAGGAAATTCCAAAGGCATTAGAAATCTGAGACATAAGGGTAAAACTTTTATGTTTTGGCCAAGACCTGAATCCATTCAGAACAGAACGAAAATTGAGTGCCAAAGTACCCGTCAGAACTGTCCAGATCAAAAGCAGTTCTGACGATCAATCTTGTTTTGGTCATAACGGAAGCTACGGAACTCGGATTTCGACGTACTTTATACCGTTTCGAAGCTAAAACCAAGATATACATTTATTATGAAGGAGTTGACACCCATATCGTACGGAATCAAAACGGAAAAATGCACGGTCAGAAGCAAAATTCAGAACGTACGCAATTCCAGGGTACAAAACAGGTTCGAGTGTTTTGGCTATAACTCAGGCTACCTCAGTCCAAATCAAGTGATTCCAAATCCAACCAAAATATAAGACACCAGGTTACATTTCTTAAGAAGACGTCAACAACCAAATCAGAAGTATTCCCAACCAAATTAACCAATTACAGAAGCAATTATCAAGTTCGGATAGAAACAGGGCAGCAGGGGTATTTCGCCCTTTTCACTGGCTACATTGCTCCGACTGAGTTGAAATTTTACAGGTACCTATAAAATACCATTATATACAACTTTCATGTTTTATGCCAAGCCTAATTCGGCCTCTAAGATGGTGCAATAAAACCGGACAGAACAAGGCTGAAATTTTCCTGAAATCTGGGAATTTTGGGATTCAATGAAACTTTCTTCATTTCTTGCCTCAATCCACCACCACAACCTCCTATATAAGCTTAGATACAACATATATCATCCATATAGCAAATATAGGCAGAAATCATCAAACCCTAACTTACATATATCACCTTAAAATCATCCCAACAACTTGTATCACAACTAATCTAACCAAAACATGAATTATATAACATCTTAATCAAAAATAAAAGAACCAAAGCTATGGGTTAGACCTTGTACCTCAACAAAAGAAGCTTGCAAGAGTAATACTTCACCTTCTCTTGGAATTTTTGTTTCCCCTAGCTTCCCAAGATCACAACTCATACTTTAATCGGTTTAGTTTTTCTTGTTTTCACTCATTCAAGCTCAAACCAAGATTGATTGAAGTTTCCTTTTCTTTGTTTTTCCTCCCTCAACTCACGGCTGATATGCAGAAATAATGGAGGAAATAGGTTGGTTTTTGGTGATAAATATGGTGTAAAGTAGTTAGTCAACCATCCAATGAAATACCGCCACTTGTCGCCACCAATTCCATTCATTTTTTCCCTTCTCTCTCTTGGTATTTAAAGTCAACAATTGTGGCTGATGTATGAGATATTTTGAGGGTTAATTAGCTGTAATAAAATAAGAAGATTAAGGTAATAAAGTAGGGATCAAGTGGTGTGTTCAATTGGTAGCGCGCGACACCCGTCGGTCCAAGCCGTTTGTCCTAAAATCGCATATACTTGAGTTTTTAACTTCTAATCACTAACTTATTATTATTACTTCTAATCATATAATATTTCCTCATCCAAAAGTCACTCTTAGCTACCAAATTTGATCCTTACTCGGTACCGAATAGGCACACTACGGAAAAATGTGAAAACCCTAATTTGCTCCAATCTTGAAATCGAAAAGTGAAACCCTACTTTTTAGGTTCATTTACACTTATTGTGGAATGACTGGGTAGTAGGGCTATAATAAATAAATAATTTCCAAATAAAGGGCATTGTTAAGAAAAACGTGAGGAATTTTACAATTCCAGTGATTAAAATTAGGGTTTCAATTAAAATATGAGGGATTTAAGAAATCCGGTTAGTCACAAGTAAACTAGGGTTTTTTGATTAAAATATTAGGGTTTCTAATCTTTTAAAAAAAAATAAGGTTTTAAATCAAATCCAAAGAAATAGTATTTTCTTTACAAACAACCTCCTACTATTCGGGGTGTCACAATTTCCCCTCCTTAAAAGAATTTCGTCCTCGAAATTCATACATGCACTTCAAATAACGTAGGGTATTTTCCTTATATATTCGTTTCCAACTCTCAGGTCTCATTATAGCCAAAACTTAGTTAAACGCAATAAGGTGACTAAAGTAACTAAAATTTAGAGCGTCAAATACCTAAATAAACATATACACACATAA
The DNA here is from genome assembly GCF_003713205.1 of Coffea eugenioides. NCBI lineage: Eukaryota > Viridiplantae > Streptophyta > Magnoliopsida > Gentianales > Rubiaceae > Coffea > Coffea eugenioides. The sequence continues at coordinate 43,982 of NW_020863795.1, forward strand.
CACCCCACATAAACATATCAAGGAAACAAATAATCAAATATACAAATACGTCTCAAGTCAGGCAGATATTCATATACACAGATACACAACTGACGGCATGTAGCGACAATATACGGGCGAATCAAAAGAAAAGGGATATATCGTCCCATACCCAGTTAGAATAACCCCGTCCGGTCTCTCACGTCACTTACTATCCAAACTAGATACCCATTGACCTCTTGTGCTCATTCTAGCCAGACAAAGCCTGTTCATGTTTCCAAAATACAAGTCTCAAGTACCTAGTAGCTTGCATCGCCTCAATTCTGGAGTACTCGGGCAACAGAATCCGAAATAAGATAGTTCACATCTCGAGCTGGCCAGTCCCAAGAGTAAACCATCTACAAATCGAAATTCCTACCCGACATACCTATCTATGGTCCTCAAATACCACAAGAAAATTTAAGACCTATACCATTCACAATTCATAGCTTATGCTCACTCCGCACAGAGACCACGCGAAGCAGGCTCTAGGTTTTATCCCTCAATTGCTTAACTTTAAAATCAAATCGAATTCCCACAGTCCGGCATCCTAAACTTCAAGCCTTGGATACACTACAGAGATCTGAATCCTAAACTCTGATACCACCTGTGACGCCCCCGCTTCTCCCAAGGACGAACCCTAGGGTATCGGCGGGACGCCTGCCTAACTCGCGCCAGGACTCAAAATTTCAAAACAATAAAACTAGATAAACCCACAAGCGTACTATTCACTATATATCTAACGCCAAAAGAGTTCTATTTACATCTTCAAAAGTATCGAGTCAAACCACTCTAATACATTAGAATAACAACCAGCAGAAGGTAGACCCTATGGAGGGTCCTTATACAAACCACCAAAACAAAAAACAAACATCCTAACTGTCCGACTATTACAATCAAACCTAACTATACTAGTGAAGGTGCCAAGAAGTTCCCCGCGTCGTCCCCTGCTAAGGAAAACAAAGGAAACGGGGTAAGCTAGAAGCTTAGTAAGTAAACAGGGTAAAAGTGTAAAATTTCACGTTTAAAGAAACAGCTATTCCACAAAATGTCAAGTCGAGTGCAAAAGTAACAATACAAAGGAAGGATACAGGTTGGCTCCAAAGCCAAGTCATTTGCCATGCGTGATCTCCCGTCGACACTCCGTCGACCATAAATAAGGTCCGTAGAACTCCACTTGTACACCCACCCAACACCTTATCACCCTCACTGGCCAGTCACCTCACAAACTTGCCCGGGCGAACGAAATCATAAACTTGAGCTTGAGTCACAAGCTCGGGTCACAAACTTGGTCCACATTCTCGGTGAACCGGATTCACAAACTTGGTGACCTCAGACTAAGTTGGACTGGCTTCGACCAAGCCCTGACCGGCTCGAATAGTCCATCTAGGTCGGAAGATCAACCCCAACTTACAAACGTCACCCCGAGCTACAAGCTCAAGGGGTTCAAACCCAAAACTCACAAACGTCACCTCGAGCTATAAGCTCAAGGGGTTCAAACCCAAAATAATTCATGTATACACATCTCATAAAGAAACATAGGTACAAACTAGGGTTTAGGTCGAGTGTGATAAAGTACACCCTCGCCTAAGTTCCCCTTTTATTCACATCAAAACACATAAGCAGTTTATACACATAAACGGCCTGAATACTTACTCAAAATACAAAAGTAGTACAAGAGCAAAATCACTTCGTGCGTGTTCGCTAGTAGTGGGCCCCACCGGCTCCGCCTAGCTCACCACTGTCTGAAATAGAAGATTGCATCACATATTATCACAAATGGCCACTAACATGCCCAAAACAAGCAAAACGACAAAATCGGCACATACGAGTGCGGAAACGGCGTACGGAAACGGGATTGGTAACCTAATCGCTTTGCCGTCAAAATTAGGGTTTCAATTAAAATATGAGGGATTTAAGAAATCCGGTTAGTCACAAGTAAACTAGGATTTTTTGATTAAAATATTAGGGTTTCTAATCTTTTAAAACAAAATAAGGTTTTAAATCAAATCCAAAGAAATAGTATTTTCTTTACAAACAACCTCCTAATATTCGGGGTGTCACAAGCAAACTCTAGATTAGCAAATCTCTAGTGTTACAATTTATTAGAAAGCTTAAGTGGAGTTTTATTTAACGCCCGCCTTTTCTACATTTTCTTTATTAGAAAATTCCCCAGATAATTTTTATTGAGTAAATATAGGTTTTAGATGATTTTTCTAGTATCGGTTAGTTTTTGAGAAATTAAGAACATATATCGGACGTGGGACCCACTAGCGCGGAAAGTTCGGTAAAATTCGGCCAATTAGGTTAAGTTTTGGATACTGGGTTTAATTTACCGGATGTTATGAGATAATTAAAGGTTGTTATATGGATGAGAGTGGAGAGAGAGAAAAGGATATGTATGTATTAAATAGGGTTACAAGTGTCACCATATGATTAAACCTTACAATTTTGACTACTATTTACCTTTTTACTAATTGACCAAATAAACCCAAAAATTACCAAAATCATCTTCATTTTTGGCTCCTTATAGCCGGCCACTCTCCAAGGAGAAAGAAGAAAAACCTCTTCACTTTCTTAGCTTCAATCTTGCTCAAACTTCGATTTCAACCGATTAAATTCGAAAACTCTCCATAAAAATCCTTCTCTTAGTAGTTGTGAGGTGCCTATTGAAGTTGTTTGGAAGCTTAAGGTGCTAAGTGGTCTCTTTTCTTGTGTTGATAAGGTGAGTGACTATGGAAACCCTCTCTTCTATCTAATGATGTTTAATTAATGACTTGTGGTTGTTATAAGTGTGATTTGGTGGATTATTTCTTGAATTTAGTTAAGATTGATGAAGTTTTCTATTTATTTGGGATTTTTCTGTTTGCATATGATTAATATTATGTGGTCATGTATGATGGTTGGAAATGATTGAGAATGAAGCTAGTTGGTGTGAATGGTAGTTAATTGCAGCAAATTTCTGGTTTGGAAGATAAATTGACAAGTTAGGGTTTTTATGAAGAACATTCTGCCCTGTTTTGTAGCTCCTAGTTAGAGGCTGAATTGGCCTTCGCTTAAAACGTGAAAGTTGTAGGAAATAATATTTTAGAGGTGTCTACAAAATTTCAGGTTAATCGGAGTTGTGTAGAATGAGAAAAGTCGAAATTACCCTTGCTGTCCTGGTTTGATCCGAATGTAAGAATTGCGCCTGTAATTGATTGTTTTGGTTAGGAATGCTTCCGAATTGGTTGTTGAGGACTTCTGATGAAATGTATCCCTGTTTCTTAGCTTTCATCTGGTTTTGGAATTTCTGGATTCGGACTTGGATAGCCTGATTTATGATGTGTCCGCTAGAATGCGTTCTGTGAATCTGTTTTTGTGATTCTGGTGTAGTATTTTGCATTTTTGGCCTAGTTATCCTCGAAACGGGACTGAGTAGCCTTCTTCAACATTGTATCCTCTTAAGTCCTGAATATATATGCAAAATTTTCGGTCAAACGGATCTGTGTAGCTCGAGTTATAACCAAAACACTCGCACCTGTTTTGTGCCCTGAAATTGTGTACGTTTTGAATTTCAGCTTCTGACCGTGCATTTTTCCGTTTTGATCCCGTATGATCTGGGTGTCAATTCCTTCATAAGAAATGTAGATCTTGGTTTTAGCTTCGAAACGGTATAAAGTACGTCGAAATCTGAGTTCCGTAGTTTCCGTTATGATCAAAACAAGATTGATCGTCAGAACTGCCTTTAATCTGGACAGTTCTGATGGGTACTTTGG
>NW_020863796.1:0-23427 GCF_003713205.1 Coffea eugenioides
CGGAATTCGGTGCGAAATGAGGTCTACGGACGCGTTGGTTCTATATACGTTGACGGAGAGTCAACCGGTTTGGATCAAGTATTGCGCTGGAAATTTGGCTCCTGAGAGCCACCTGTATCCTTCTGATTTGAATCATTAGTTACTTTACTTTACATCTGGCATGTGTATCTGATTTGTTAAATGTGAAATGCCATGATTTCCTGCTATATGTTTGGTACCTCATTGAGCGCAAGCTCACCCCTTTCTGTTCCTTTTTGTTTTCCTTACAGGAAAACAAATACTTTTGGACTGGATTTGACAAATAGTTGCCGAATTGAGCTAGTTAGACATATCTTTTGTATAGCTCATTGATTTAAACCCTAAATATACTTTTGGGTCCGTTTCTCTTTTGGATTTGGCAAACCGTACATGTATCCACTTTTGAATCACTTTGGTATGCCCTTTGGGTTGTATATGCTAACTTTTGAGATGTAAATATTTGCTTGACGTTTGGTTGGGTTTTGCCATGTCGGTTCCTATTCATGGCCGACTCCGATTTCGTTTTGTTTTATTTTGGTATTTTGACTTGTCTATGCGCGTTGTACGGTCCGGAACGTATTCGATTGCTCTAATCTGAACCGTTAGTCCTGGCGAGAGCTGGGCAGGCGGCCCGCCGAACCCTCTGGTTCGCCTTAGGGGGAGGTGGGGCTGTCACAGTTGGTATCAGAGCCTGCTTCGCGTGGTCTCTGCGCGGGGTGAGCCTGGACTAAGTGGTGGATAGGTATGAAGGATTAAGCGCTCGTTTGAGCCTAAGCTCTGAATTGTGAATGTTATAGGCTTTAAATTTTCTTGTGGTATGTGAGGACCATAGATAGGTACGTCTGGTTGGAATTTCGATTTTTTATGATTTACTCTTGGGACTGGCCAGCTCGAGAGGTGAATTGTCTTATTTTGGATTCTTGTGCCTGAGTACTCCAGAGTTGAGGCGGTGTTCGTAGGTGAGAGTTGCATTTTGGGAACATGAATAGGCTTTGTTTGACTGGAATGAGTACAAGAGGTTATTGGATATCTAGGGAACATGAATAGGCTTTGTTTGACTGGAATGAGTACAAGAGGTTATTGGATATCTAGTTTGCATGTAAGTGACGTGAGGGATCGGACGGGGTTATTTTAATTGGGTCTGGGACTATATCGCCTTTACTCTTGATTTGCTTTGATACCGCTATGACATAACAGTGGTTTGAGTATTGTGCATAGGATTATCTGTCTAATTTGGCATGTATTGGTGTATTTGATTAACCGTTTTCTTGATACATGGTGTGTTATATGTGTATATGTCATTGGTGTAATTGGTGTGCTAGAATATAATTACTTTTGTCACTTTATTGTATTTATGCGTTCAATTACCTTGGGGAAAGGGGAAAAAAAGGTAGGAAAATATATATATATATATATATATATGAGGAAGAGGTAGTCGTGGACGTGGTCATGGCCGTGGAACTAAGCGAGGCCAAGAATCAAGAGAAGAAAAGGGAAACAATAGCTGGACAAGGACCGAGAGTGCCACTTGTACTTAGGAATGTATTATGACCCATTGTTTTGCCCGACAGGCTAGCATCCGAGTTCCAGCACTTCCGTAAGATGACACATTGGGTTGATCCGTATCAGGAAATTTCGGTTCTCCGAGATGAAATAGAGGTTCAAAGGAGGCTGACCGAGTACTGGGAAGGGCGATGGAAGCAAGAATATTCAGAGAAACTTGAGCTCTTACACCAAAACATGGAGTTAAAGAGGAAATACGAAGAGATTTCCAAGGAGACCGTAGCAATGGCACAAGGTAATACTTCTAGGGGGACTCCAGAGGAAGCTCAAAGGACGGGAATTGCAAGGCCACAACTGAAGATCTTTCATGCAAAGAAAAAGGGTAAAGCTGGTAGATCAATTGCTAAGAAGGGCCGTGGAGCGGGTGGTGTGACAATTTGTGGTTATTGTAGAAAATCCAATCATATTGAAGTGGATTGTTGGAAAAAGGGAAGGAGATGGCTGCGCTGTGGGAGCGCCGAGCATCGAATTGCTCATTGCACGATTAAAGCGCGTGAAAAGAAAGGAACCCAACAACCAATCAAGACCGACCCTGGGCCGTCAAGTGGAGAAGGGACTGGAATAAAGAACCTCGTTTCTTCTGACTCTGAAGACGGAGAAGGTACAGGCCAATGGTTACTTTAAATTTTGAAGAGAAAATTTCGAGGGCGAAATTTCTTTAAGGGGGAGAGAGTGTGAGAACCCGTAAATTGCATTTTCTAGGTTTTCGCATTTTTCATGACTTGTTTTCTGCACTTTCTGTATCCGGAACATTTTATAGATAATTTTTATGAGTAAATATAGTTTTTAGATGATTTTTCTAGTATCGAATAGATTTTGAGAAATTAAGAGCGTATACCGGACGTGGGATCCACTAGTGTGAGAAGTTCGGAAAAATTCGGCCAATTAGGTTAAGTTTCGGATACTGGTTGAAATTTATCGGGTTTTAAGAGATAAGTAGAGGTTGAGATGTGATTGATGTGAGAGGGACTTAAAGGATAGAGATGTTTTAAAGGAAGTGACAAGTGTCACCTTAAGAGTGGTTGTAACTTATGACAACTATTCACCTTTTTGACTTATTTGACCAATTGATTAAATATCTCAAAAATTACCACAAAAATCACCATTTCTTACCTCCATTGTGGCCGGCCACCTTGAGCAAGGAAGAAAGAAAAAACTCTTCAAAGTTTGGCATCCATCTAGTGCAAATCATCCAAAGCAATCACTTAGACTTGTTTCTACTCCATAAAATCTCTTCTTTAGGTGTTAGTAAGTGGTTTGGTGAAGTGTTTTGGGAAGCTAAGGTGACAAACAACTCTTCCTCTGTTGTTTACTAGGTGAGTGGTGATTGAACTTTCTCCTTCACTTAATGAAGCTTAATTAGTGCCTAGTGGTAGTTAAAGTGATGAATTTTGTGGTTTACTTCTTGGTTTTGGATGAATTGATGAAGTTTCAATTTATTGATGAATTTTCTGGTTTAATATGAATGTGATGTTGTGGCTATCCTTGATGATGGGAACTGATGTTTAATGACTCTAGGAGGTGGAAAAAGTGGAAGATTGCAATTAATTTCTGTTTTGGAAGAAATCTGGAAAATTAGGGTTCTTGGTTCTTCATTCTGTCCGAAATTTTTGGTCCTAGATATAGGCCGAATTGGCCTTACCTCAAAACATGAAAGTTGTAGGGAATGACATTTTAGAGGTGTCTACAAAATTTCAGGTCAATTGGAGTAGCGTAGAGTGAGAAAAGTCGAAATTACTATTGCTGTTCTGGTTCTACCCGAAATTGGGATTTGCGACTGTAATTGGTTGTTTTGGCTGGAATTGCTTCCGAATTGGTTGTTGAGGCCTTCTGATGAAATTTATCCCTGTTTCTTAGCTTTCAACTTGTTTTGGAATTTCTGGATTTGGACTTGTAGAGCCTGAGTTATGATGTTTCCGCTAGAATGCGTTTTGGTGAATCTGTTTTACGTTGTTGATGAAGTATCTTGCATTTTTGACCTGTTTGCACTCAAAACTGGGTTGAGTGACCTTCTATGATGTTGTAGCCCTGTCTTTTAGGTTCGAAATGGTGGGTCTTTCACCCTCATCCGATAATCGTGGTGCATTTGGTGCTATTACCGCAAAGTAAAGTCAAAACCTATTTTTTTCAAGGCCAAAGTTATTGCTGTCCGAACATTTCTGGTTTTCTTAATGTTTGTAATATGTTTATGGAACACTATTGGGGGTCATACTTGGCATTGGTCTTATGACTCGTTCATCGAGTCTCCTGTACTTGTTGCATGTTTAGGGCTTGCTTTCATCCGGACATTTCTAGCTAACTTTTGTACTTTACTACTTTGAGCCTCGTGAACGGCTTTGGGAAATGAGATGACTTTTGTGTGAGATGTTGGGACTGATTTGAGGGAATATAATGAAGCTTAATGGCTGGAAAAGTAAGAAAATTTAGGGGAAGTGCTGCCCGATTTTCTAGGGGCCGTTTTGGTTCCTTTTCTTTGGATTGTCCTTTTGGTAGAATGAAAAGGTTTTGGGTTGTTAATCTAGTCTTCATGTTATCTTTTTATTCCCAAAAATCATGTTTTGTACCCTTGCATTTGTAATTATTTGGCGAGGCATACGACTAGTAGTCGAGCCTCATGTGCATTTTGTTTACTCGATTATGGATGTGAAACCTTCAATTGGATTATTTTGATTATTTTAGGGTTTCTTGGCGATTAAGGCCAATCAGAAGTAAAAACTTTTGAAGTTGAATCGGTGAGTGTACCACTCCCCTCCATTGCTGTTAAACTTGATTTCTGCTCTGCAATCTGTTTAATTTGTTTGAGACGAGGGTGTACTTTATCACACTCGTTCTCTTGTCTGTTCATATGCCAATTTTGGTGTCAATCTGAATCTGTATCTGTATCTGATATCTGTATATGTATCTGTGACCTATGAGCTCAAATCCTGTGGCTAAAGTTAATCGAGTCGGGCCGGCAAGGGGGCCTGGACGATTAGATAACGAACCACGGTAGTCTGTTCGGGGATTTTGGGTATTGAGACCCTTGATTCCGGGTATACTCGAGTATTACCATTTATGTTCGAATACGGTGAGCGGGCCCGGTAAAGGGGTGTTTGGTGGACGGAATTCGGTGCGAAGTGAGGTCTACGGACGCGTTGGTTCTATATACGTTGACGGAGAGTCAACCGGTTTGGATCAAGTATTGCGCTGGAAATTTGGCTCCTGAGAGCCACCTGTATCCTTCTGATTTGAATCATTAGTTACTTTACTTTACATCTGGCATGTGTATCTGATTTGTTAAATGTGAAATGCCATGATTTTCTGCTATATGTTTGGTACCTCATTGAGCGCAAGCTCACCCCTTTCTGTTCCTTTTTGTTTTCCTTACAGGAAAACAAATACTTTTGGACTGGATTTGACAAATAGTTGCCGAATTGAGCTAGTTAGACATATCTTTTGTATAGCTCATTGATTTAAACCCTAAATATACTTTTGGGTCCGTTTCTCTTTTGGATTTGGCAAACCGTACATGTATCCACTTTTGAATCACTTTGGTATGCCCTTTGGGTTGTATATGCTAACTTTTGAGATGTAAATATTTGCTTGACGTTTGGTTGGGTTTTGCCATGTCGGTTCCTATTCATGGCCGACTCCGATTTCGTTTTGTTTTATTCTGGGATTTTGACTTGTCTATGCGCGTTGTATGGTCCGGAACGTATTCGATCGCTCTAATCTGAACCGTTAGTCCTGGCGAGAGCTGGGCAGGCGGCCCGCCGAACCCTTTGGTTCGCCTTAGGGTGAGGTGGGGCTGTCACAGTTGGTATCAGAGCCTGCTTCGCGTGGTCTCTGCGCGGAGTGAGCATGGACTAAGTGGTGGATAGGTATGAAGGATTAAGTGCTCGTTTGAGCCTAAGCTCTGAATTGTGAATGTTATAGGCTTTAAATTTTCTTGTGGTATGTGAGGACCATAGATAGGTACGTCTGGTAGGAATTTCGATTTTTGATGATTTACTCTTGGGACTGGCCAGCTCGAGAGGTGAATTGTCTTATTTCGGATTCTTGTGCCTGAGTACTCCAGAGTTGAGGCGGTGTTCGTAGGTGAGAGTTGCATTTTGGGAACATGAATGGGCTTTGTTTGACTGGAATGAGTACAAGAGGTTATTGGATATCTAGTTTGCATAGTAAGTGACGTGAGGGATCGGACGGGGTTATTTTAATTGGGTCTGGGACTATATCGCCTTTACTCTTGATTTGCTTTGATACCGCTATGACATAACAGTGGTTTGAGTATTGTGCATAGGATTATCTGTCTAATTTGGCATGTATTGGTGTATTTGATTAACCGTTTTCTTGATACATGGTGTGTTATATGTGTATATGTCATTGGTGTAATTAGTGTGCTAGAATATGATTACTTTTTTCACTTTACTGTATTTATGCGTTGAATTACCTTGGGGAAAGGGAAAAATATATATATATATATATATGAGGAAGAGGTAGTCGTGGACGTGGTCATGGCCGTGGAACTAAGCGAGGCCAAGAATCAAGAGAAGAAAAGGGAAACAATAGCTGGACAAGGACCGAGAGTGCCACTTGTACTTAGGAATGTATTATGACCCATTGTTTTGCCCGACAGGCTAGCATCCGAGTTCCAGCACTTCCGTAAGATGACACATTGGGTTGATCCGTATCAGGAAATTTCGGTTCTCCGAGATGAAATAGAGGTTCAAAGGAGGCTGACCGAGTACTGGGAAGGGCGATGGAAGCAAGAATATTCAGAGAAACTTGAGCTCTTACACCAAAACATGGAGTTAAAGAGGAAATACGAAGAGATTTCCAAGGAGACCGTAGCAATGGCACAAGGTAATACTTCTAGGGGGACTCCAGAGGAAGCTCAAAGGACGGGAATTGCAAGGCCACAACTGAAGATCTTTCATGCAAAGAAAAAGGGTAAAGCTGGTAGATCAATTGCTAAGAAGCGCCGTGGAGCGGGTGGTGTGACAATTTGTGGTTATTGTAGAAAATCCAATCATATTGAAGTGGATTGTTGGAAAAAGGGAAGGAGATGTCTGCGCTGTGGGAGCGCCGAGCATCGAATTGCTCATTGCACGATTAAAGCGCGTGAAAAGAAAGGAACCCAACAACCAATCAAGACCGACCCTGGACCGTCAAGTGGAGAAGGGACTGGAATAAAGAACCTCGTTTCTTCTGACTCTGAAGACGGAGAAGGTACAGGTCAATGGTTACTTTAAATTTTGAAGAGAAAATTTCGAGGGCGAAATTTCTTTAAGGGGGAGAGAGTGTGAGAACCCGTAAATTGCATTTTCTAGGTTTTCGCATTTTTCATGACTTGTTTTCTGCACTTTCTGTATCCGGAACATTTTCTAGATAATTTTTATGAGTAAATATAGTTTTTAGATGATTTTTCTAGTATCGAATAGATTTTGAGAAATTAAGAGCGTATACCGGACGTGGGACCCACTAGTGTGAGAAGTTCGGAAAAATTCGCCAATTAGGTTAAGTTTCGGATACTGGTTGAAATTTATCGGGTGTTAAGAGATAAGTAGAGGTTGAGATGTGATTGATGTGAGAGGGACTTAAAGGATAGAGATGTTTTAAAGGAAGTGACAAGTGTCACCTTAAGAGTGGTTGTAACTTATGACAACTATTCACCTTTTTGACTTATTTGACCAATTGATTAAATATCTCAAAAATTACCACAAAAATCACCATTTCTTACCTCCATTGTGGCCGGCCACCTTGAGCAAGGAAGAAAGAAAAACTCTTCAAAGTTTGGCATCCATCTAGTGCAAATCATCCAAAGCAATCACTTAGACTTGTTTCTACTCCATAAAATCTCTTCTTTAGGTGTTAGTAAGTGGTTTGGTGAAGTGTTTTGGGAAGCTAAGGTGACAAACAACTCTTCCTCTCTTGTTTACTAGGTGAGTGGTGATTGAACTTTCTCCTTCACTTAATGAAGCTTAATTAGTGCCTAGTGGTAGTTAAAGTGATGAATTTTGTGGTTTACTTCTTGGTTTTGGATGAATTGATGAAGTTTTCAATTTATTGATGAATTTTCTTGTTTAATATAAATGTGATGTTGTGGCTATCCTTGATGATGGGAACTGATGTTTAATGACTCTAGGAGGTGGAAAAAGTGGAAGATTGCAATTAATTTCTGTTTTGGAAGAAATCTGGAAAATTAGGGTTCTTGGTTCTTCATTCTGTCCGAAATTTTTGGTCCTAGATAGAGGCGAATTGGCCTTACCTCAAAACATTAAAGTTGTAGGGAATGACATTTTAGAGGTGCCTACAAAATTTCAGGTCAATCGGAGTAGTGTAGAGTGAGAAAAGTCGAAATTACTATTGCTGTTCTGGTTTACCCGAAATTGGGATTTGCGACTGTAATTGGTTGTTTTGGCTGGAATTGCTTCCGAATTGGTTGTTGAGGCCTTTTGATGAAATTTATCCCTGTTTCTTAGATTTCAACTAGTTTTGGAATTTCTGGATTTGGACTTGTAGAGCCTGAGTTATGATGTTTCCGCTAGAATGCGTTTTGGTGAATCTGTTTTACGTTGTTGATGAAGTATCTTGCATTTTTGACCTGTTTGCACTCAAAACTGGGTTGAGTGACCTTCTATGATGTTGTAGCCCTGTCTTTTAGCTTCGAAATGGTGGGTCTTTACCCTCATCCGATAATCGTGGTGCATTTGGTGCTATTACCGCAAAGTAAAGTCAAAACCTATTTTTTTCAGGGCCAAAGTTAATTGCATGTCCGAAATTTCTGGTTTTCTTTAATGTTTGTATATGTTTATGGAACCCTATTGGGGTCATACTTGGCATTGGTTTATGACTCGTTATCGAGTCTCCTTGTACTTGTTTGCATGTTTTAGGGCTTGCTTTCATTCCGGACATTTCCTAGCTAACTTTTGTACTTGTACTACTTTGAGCCTCGTGAACGGCTTTTGGGAAATGAGATGACTTTTGTGTGAGATGTTGGGACTGATTTGAGGAAATAATGAAGCCTTAATGGCTGGAAAAGTAAGAAATTTAGGGGAAGTGCTGCCCGATTTTCTAGGCCGTTTGGTTCTTTTATGTTGGATTTGCCTTTTGGTAGAAATGAAAGGGCTTTTGGGTTGTTGAATCTAGGTCTTCATGTTATCTTTTTATTCCCAAAAATCATGTTTTGTACCCTTGCATTTGTAATTATTTGGCGAGGCATACGACTAGTAGTCGAGCCTCATGTGCATTTTGTTTACTCGATTATGGATGTGAAACCTTCAATTGGTTTATTTTGATTATTTTAGGGTTTCTTGGCGATTAAGGCCAATCTGAAGTAAAAACTTTTGAAGTTTAATCAGTGAGTGTATCACTCCCCTCCATTGCTGTTTAAACTTGGTTTCTGCTCTGCAATCTGTTTATTTGTTCGAGACGAGGTGTACTTTATCACACTCGTTTCTGTCTGTTTCATATGCCAATTTACTATGCAAAATTTGAATCTGTTATCCTGTGTCTGCATCTGTTCGGATTTCTATGACCTATGAGCTCAATCCTGTGGCTAAGTTATTCGAGTCGGGCCGGCAAGGGGCCTGGACGATTAGATAACGAACCACGGTAGTCTGTTCGGGGATTTTGGGTATTGAGACCCTTGATTCCGGGTATACTCGAGTATTACCATTTATGTTCGAATACGGTGAGCGGGCCCGGTAAAGGGGTGTTTGGTGGACGGAATTCGGTGCGAAGTGAGGTCTACGGACGCGTTGGTTCTATATACGTTGACGGAGAGTCAACCGGTTTGGATCAAGTATTGCGCTGGAAATTTGGCTCCTGAGAGCCACCTGTATCCTTCTGATTTGAATCATTAGTTACTTTACTTTACATCTGGCATGTGTATCTGATTTGAATGTGAAATGCCATGATTTTCTGCTATATGTTTGGTACCTCATTGAGTGCAAGCTCACCCCTTTCTGTTCCTTTTTGTTTTCCTTACAGGAAAATAAATACTTTTGGACTGGATTTGACAAATGGTTGCCGAATTGAGCTAGTTAGAGATATCTTTTGTATAGCTCATTGATTTAAACCCTAAATATACTTTTGGGTCCATTTCTCTTTTTGGATTTGGCAAACCGTACATGTATCCACTTTTGAATCACTTTGGTATGCCCTTTGGGTTGTATATGCTAACTTTTGAGATGTAAATATTTGCTTGACGTTTGGTTGGGTTTTGCGATGTCGGTTCCTATTCATGGCCGACTCCGATTTCTTTTTGTTTTATTCTGGGATTTTGACTTGTCTATGCGCGTTGTATGGTCCGGAACGTATTCGATCGCTCTAATCTGAACCGTTAGTCCTGGCGAGAGCTGGGTAGGCGGCCCGCCGAACCCTATGGTTCGCCTTAGGGTGAGGTGGGGCTGTCACAGAATTAGCCTTAGGTTAAAACATGAAAGTTGTAGAAAATGATGTTTTATAGCTGTCTGAAAAATTTCAGTTCAATCCTAGTATTGTAGCATATGAAAAGACAAAATTACCCTTGCTGCCATAGGTATAGTTTTGTGGATGGTTTTGACATTTCCTCATTTTGGCTGCATTTTTTCACCTTGATCCGTATCAAATTAGCCTTGGCCAAAACACAAAACTTTTACCCCTATGTTTCATTTTTCCAACACATCCAAAAACGCCTCAAACGGAATTGTGTAGCCTGAGTTATTGTCATTTGAATTCAGTACTGACAACCATACTGACAAGGACCTTCTGGTTCTGTAATCTGTACTTTTGACCTAGATCAATTGTGAAATGGATTGAGTGGTCTTCATGAAAATTGTAGCCCTTTGTCTTAGTTTCGAAACAGTATAAAATGAATACCAATCCGATAAACGTAGCTCCATTTGTGACTAAAATGCTATAAGATGTTAAAGCTGCTATTTCCTCTTTTGGCTTCAAAACTGATATTTAGTTGCACTATTGGACTTGTGATGTACTTGGGTGATTTTGGAGCCTCATTGAAAGGCTGTGGTGATGATATTTCTTGTGTGTGATGTTGGGCTGCCTTGAGAAAAACAATGAAGCCATAAATGGCTGGAAAATAGGTAAACACAAAGGGCGTACTGCCCAAATTTACACTCGAGGGTTAGGTAGAGGTACTCGCGACTTGAGTACGAATTCAGGAACGAATCTTACTAGAACCGTAGGGTATTCAAGTCTTGTTTCATAGAGGTCTGTAAGTTAGCGTTCGGCCGAAACTTGTACCCTTGGGAAAATGAAAATAACGACTCATAGAAATACGTTTTCCTTGTCCCTTCGACTCAAATGGTATTTCCAAGTATAATTGTTACCAAGTTTCACAGTTTGAATAGCGAGCAAGGGTCTTACGAATATTCTCCAAATGAATTTCAATTGCTTGCTTCTTGTTAAACAACACGTCTAAGTTTCGAACCTTAGTCGATTTTCAAAGCTCTTAAACGATATTTTCTCGCAGATTTGGACTCCAAGCCCGGAGTAATACCCAAACATGACCCGTAGAGGCATACATATTTTGTGAGTGCTTCCAAATACCGGATTGCACTTGATACTTGTGTTTAACACTTGAGCAATGTGATTACCTGATATATGAGTAGATTGATAAGGCAAACGTGTACTTTATCGCACTTGCCCTAATGTAATTTGTTCTTGGTCATTGATTTCAGTTGATTTGATATACATGCACATGAATTATATCTTGTTTGGAATTCCAAAAATCCTGTAGCTAGTTAGTCGAGTCGAGCCGACAAGGGCCTGGTCGATTAGATAACGAACCCTGGGTAGTTAGTGATGTCAAGTGGAGTGTTATCCCCTCGACTAATCGGTATACTCGAGTATTACCACCAGTGTGTATTGTGGAGTTCGGGCCCGGTAAGGGGTTTGGTCGGTGGACGGAGATTGGAGTTAAGTGGTGTTCTACTGGAATAGTTACCTTACTTGAAAGTTGACGGAGTGTCAACTACCAATCGATCAAGCTATGGTGGAGCAGATATATGAGCCACTATATCCTTATATGTGAAATGTGAAATATTTATTGTTTGGCTATATGAAGTATTATTACTCACTTCTTGACTTGTTTTGCTTGCTATTTCACTATTGTGCTACTTCTACGTTATTTGATGGTTAATTTGATATTTGGAACATCACTGAGCTTTAGCTCAGTCCATAAATTTTGTTTTCTTTACAGGGAGTACGATCGAGGCGTGAGATGTGTACAGACTAGCGTAGTCTAGATGTTTTGAATTTTGATTTGTTCTCACGCTATCACTCGACTAGGGTGATTTGTACTTGAATTGTAACCACTATGAAATATTTTGGTGTATAGAGCTTTGTATCTTGGTTTGTGCATCGATGTACATTATAAGTTTGAATTGTCATGTTATTTACTTTTATGGATGTAAGTTAATTACTCGAGGTACGAGTGAGTGAGTTCTGATGAGAGCTAGGCAGGCGACTCGCTAAACCCTAGGGTACGCCCTAGGGGGAGATGGGGTCGTCACAGGGGCTCTCTTTCACGACATTTTCTTAGATTGTACAAGTGTACAACCCTCCTTGTTAACGAGGGGCTTATAAGTGATAGTGTGTGATAGTAAATTATTATTTGCTCAGGCACTCAAGGGAACCTTCAAGAGGAACTCACAGCGGACGCCTACATACTTGATTTGAGCACTACTCCCTTATTTTTTATTGGTGAGTGTCAAGTGCATGATTTGTTGCAATTATGTGAATTGCTTCTTATGGATTGAATGGTTTACAACTCTTGAGTCGAGTGTGTACTTTATCGCACTCGTTCGCTTTTAATTGATTGTACAATTGAACTGCTCATAACTGAACTGTATTTGTATGACTGGGTGTCGTTGGAGTGAATCTCCTTGACTTATAACTGAACTGTCTACATGTCGTTGGAGTGAATCTCCTCGACCTATAACTGAACTGAACTGAATTGGGGGACGCCCAAATCTCAATTGGCCGACCATGCGACTTGAGCCAGCAAGGGCTTGGTCGAGGAGTTTGGTGAACCATGAGATAACTATAAGCTTGATCTATTGAGAGATCTTGCTTGGCCTACTCGTGTAGTAGTGCCTTTTATAGAATTTCGGGCCTTGTACGGTGTATGGTGGACGAAATTGACGTGTAAGTGGAGTTTTACGGACTTAAATGCCGACCCGATTGACGGAGTGTTATCGCGGGGAGGTAATTGATCGAGGCTTGGCAAAGCTAGTGGAACTTAGCTCCTGAGAGCTCGTGTATCCTTATTGAATGTGTTTAATTGAAAGTCATGAACTGCCTGAATGTTACAACTTATTTCTTGCTTAAATGCCATTGCTACTTGAACTGTGTGTTTTGCATGTTTTCTTGGCCTTACGAGCATCCGCTCACCCCGTTAGATTTGTTTTCCTTAACAGGAACCGATATGGAAGGAGTTATGGAAAAGCCTACTCGATGACTCTTTGGACTTGAATTTTGGAATGTATTTTGTCTAGACATCCTTTTGGAAGGTTGTATATTTTCGAAAGGGGATGTATTTTGAACTTGTAATGTGTGGGAACCCTAACTTAAAATACAATTCCCCTAAACTACATGCCTAGCACTATGATTTAAACCATTCATTATATGCCCTAGCATTGTATTTTACATGTGTTACAATAATTCCCTTGTATTGACCCTCACTTTAAAACATAATTTTCTTATTTACATGCCTTACTATAAGATCTAGACCATTTAATATATGCCCTTGTATTATATTCGCTATGTGTCATAACATTTCCCATGTATTACATTTCATTTCCTTTTATTTGAATTAAAACAATTTCTTGAGTTGGTTTTAAATAATTCACCACTTGTATTTTACCAAGTGTTCTTCTATTAGTGGTAGGGACTTTACATGAAGGATTAGAGGTGTTTAATAGGTATTGGTACATTTGGAAGGGTTGAACTATCATTAGTCAAAGGATTAAGAGAAGTTATGGACAAGAAATGGGTTACGTGGCAAAACCCTAGCCAAGTATTTTGTTTGACCAAAGATTAGAAGATAATTTAAACTACCCTTAGCCATTTTTTCTCCCTTATGGCCGAATTTCTTGAAGCTTAGAGAGGAAGAGAGAAACTCCATTTTTCCTTTCTTTCCAACCCTAGTAAATCAAGAGCAAAAACCAAAAGAGAAAGATCTTGAGTTAGTCGAGAAACTTTCTTGCAATCCTAGAGTTTGTTCCAAGCTTGAAACTTTCACTTTGGTGGGTTGTTTGGTGACTTAAGCAACTTGTAAGAGAGGTAACTGACCTTTAAATTAGAGTTTTATGATGTTATATCACCTACTTTAAGTTCTAATGGTAAACTACAAGTTGTTTTGGTTGAGATTTGGGGTTAATTGCTTGAATGAAACAAGTAGTAGTTGAGTTAGTTTTTATGCCTACCAAGTGTTTGATGAAATGTTTGGATCTTGTTCATGTTTGTTTATGAGGTATTGACATGTTTTAAACCTTTTTTGAGTTAGATCTACCACTTGATGTGTTGTTTAAATGAAAATCATGAAAGGATGAAAGTTAGATGAACATGTAAATTTGTGGACTGATTTCCTTACCTTGGCTGACCGGCATTGGAAGAAGGGGTTTTCCCTTGATTTTTGTGGTTCAAGTGTTCTCTATTCAAGCCTAATAATCATGGCTAGACATTGGTTAAGCTCATGGGTGAGTTGAATGAAATTTGAGCAAGTAAAGTAGTGGTTTGGTCTATATAGTGGACTGGTTTGGTTTTCTTGATGGCTAGGCTACTATGGTTATTCTTATTCATGTTGATGTATTATATTTTGAACTCCAATGGCCCTAGGCGATGTGATGCCCTATATATGAACATTTGAGGACTGATTTGGGTGAATTTGAACCAAAACAAATGAAGATAACACCAAGAACTAATGTAGTTTTGCTTGAGGTTAGGGCTGATCCAGGGTTGGAAAAATAGCCAACTTGTCCGAGCTACTGGTACTTCTAGGAGATGAACTAGAGTGTGTAATTGGTACCGTTGGAAAGCCTTTGAGTCTAGTTTCCAATGCCACTGACAGAACCTAATTCCGACCTTCCTACAATGAGATATGACCGTTTTCCCAAGACTGCGCGGGCACGACTGTTTTACCCGCGAAGAACATTTTGAGCTTGAATGAGACTTTTATTTTGCCCAATTTTTTTGCACTTGTCAAACTTGTTTTCTCATGAACTTTTACTACATTTTGGGCCTAATTTACATGATGAATTGAGTGAGTTTAACCACTCACTTGGTCACTTAATGAGCCTACAATTGAGTGGGAAATGAACCTAATTTGTTAACAATTTCACTCGTTGCCCTAGGATTGGGAAACGAAGGTGGTCGTAACCGAGATACTTGACGTTTGACTACTGCATTGCTTGACAGGTGAGTGTTCCACTACCTGCTACCCGTTATGTGAAATATTTGAATATCTGAAATACTTGATTTATGACTGTTGGAGCCAAATACTGTTTTGATAAAATGGAGGCGAGCGTGTACTTTATCGCAATCGACCTCCCTTGTTTTCCAATGAGGCTCTATATACTGTTATTATGAGATGAAATTTCACTATATATATGACTGTGTTTGAGTTGTTTGGGTGATATCCCATCAACTACTGCTACTGTTTGGGTACCCAACCTCTTAGGTGAGTCGGTTGTATCGAGCTAGCAAGGGCTTGGTCGAGAAGGCCGATAAACCTTGGGGACTGATGTTTGGAGGTCCCTGGTAAAGTATAGCCATTGTGCTTGCTTGTTGTGTTGCCTAGCACCACCAGTGGTAAAATCCTCGACTTGATCCTGTTTCTTTGGAATCTTGGATTTCTGGTATACTCGAGTATTACCAAACTACTGTTTGTGACGTGTGGGCTCGGTAGGAGATTGATTGGTGGATGGAGGTTGGAGGTTGGTTAAAGCGGTGTTCTACGGACTTACATTCTGTGAATACAAACGTTGATGGAGAGTTAATGGATCCAGTCATGATCAAGCTCTAGTGGTTGTTGGCTTTTGAAAGCCACCCGTATCCTTGAATTGAACTGTGATTAAACTGTTATCTTCCTGTATGATGTTATTTGATCATTTTGTGACCTTACTTGACTATGTGTCTACTTGTTTTATTTGGAACCTCACTGGACGTTAGCTCACCCCATTCCCTTTGTTTTCCTTAACAGATCGGGGATGGATTTGATCAAGAGTTTACCTAGCTCTGTTTTGCTATGAACTTGTATTTTGAGATTGTAACCTTTTGTTTAAGTAGACCTTACTTTTGACTCCTGTAAGCTTTGACCTATAAGTTCGACTCATGTTATGTAAGTTTATGTGTGGAGTGGTAAGTTGACATTTAGCTATATGTATACTAAGCTTTTGGATTGTTGGTGTAGTGATTATGTTTAATTAGGGTTACACTCCCTTGCTTGGAAGATATCTCATCCGCCTCATTTGAGTTATTAGTACTTTGATCGTCTGAGCCCCGGTGAGAGCTAGGCAGGCAGTCTGCTGATACCCTAGGGTTCACCCTAGGGAGAGGTGGCGCTGTCACATGATGTAAGATGGAATTTTTATGTATGGAACTGACTTCGTACCTTTATTTCGATTTCATTGTTAGTATTGTACCTTAAGTTTGAACTGGATTTGTACTGAGTCCTAACGAGAACTGGGCAGGCATCCCGCGGATTCCCTTTGGTTCGCCTTATAGAGAGTAGGGGCGTCACAGTTGGTATCAAAGCACTAGGTTAGAGATCTATTTGGGAGATACTAGAGACTTTACCTATAAGGATAGGAATGAGATAACTTAGTCATGCTCTTAGTAATATTTGAGCGAGTTAGTGACTTTAAGTTTTAACCCGAAAATTGTGGTTGGTTTCTAGGGATGGAGAATGGAAATGGGGAACCTGCTGCAAATGGTAATGGTCAGACTAATGGCCATGTGGAGCCCCTTAGGTCTATTTACTATAGAGCACAGGGTGGAGGAGCTCGTGTGCGTTACTCACCATCTACTACGTATCCTCGATGTATATGTAGGGCGAGATATGCTTATCCGAATAACCTCATATTTGCCTTTGACGATGAGCGACGTCAGTTGGTGGATACCAACCGAGATCTGCTTCAGGAGGTGGAGGAGCTAAGCATTATGGTGAATGCTCAGAGTGCTAGGATTGCTGAGTTAGAGGGGACATTAGTGAGCAAGGTGGCTAGGGCTGAGGCCGCCCGTGATGAGTTTCAGAGAGTTAGGGCTCAACTTACTAAGATAGGCGAGGAGGTCAGTGATCGGGCTTCCGGGATCATGGCTGATGCCACTATGGTGATTGACGAGGTGATGGAGTTTGTTCATAGTCCGGCTCAGGAGGAGGACCCTGAGGAGGAGATTCCACCTGATAGCCCTACTGTGGACTAGATTTAGAGTGATAGACTTTTTGACTTTTGTAGTTAGAAATAGCTGGGGTGATGCTAGTGCTTAGTCCATTGTATTTTGCTTGATTGTGTGGCCTACTTTTGAGCCACTTGGCTTTACTTTAGTCATACATGACTAAAAGTACTTCTGTGGTACCTGTGTGCTATATTTTTGTAATGCCCTATGACTTGCTAATTGTATGGATTTTAAAGTGTAAATACATGTTAATTATTATTAATTTTGATGTTTCGAGTTGGTTTTTATTCTAAGTATTTTCTCGTGTAATTAATTTTATTTCTTGCACTAGGCATACCTAAAATTATGGACGAACGAAGGAGTGGTCGAGGTCGTGGGCAAGGGACTAGGCAAACCCAACCTCAAGGGGATAATCAGGGATCGGCAACTGGGCCGACCCAGGGACAAGAGAATTGAGAGGGTAACCAAGTGGCTACTACCATTAATAAGATGACTGATATCTTTGAATGATTAGCCGAGAGACAGGATCCAGGCCACTTAACCAACCCGGGGCCCAGGATAGAGGGGAAGATAGAGTTTTGGAGAGATTTCTGAAATTTAACCCGCCTAAGTTTACTGGAGAACCTAATCCCGAGGTAGCGGAGAACTGGTTGGAGAGGATGACCAACATATTCACCGCCTTAGATTATACCGAAGATTGGCTAGTGAACTTTGCTGCATTCCAATTTGAGGGAATAACACGTGCCTGGTGGGACATGATAAGGGCAAAGTGTGAGAGAACCCAAAACCCTGGGACTTGGGAAAACTTCACGAGGAAATTTAATGAGAAGTTTCTTCCACCTCTGATCCAAGAAAAGCGGGAGGACGAATTCATAAAATTGAGGCAAGGAGCCCTTAGTGTAGCCGAGTACGAAGGGAAGTTCACTAAACTTTCTAAGTACGTGCTCCCGAATTGGTGACTAATGAGCGGAAAAGGATAAGACGATTTGTACAAGGGCTTAATGTGGAGATTCAGGAGGGCCTGGCTGCAGCCCAAATCTCTACATTTATTGAAGCTTTGGAGAAAGCACAAAGAGTTGAGAGTGCAAGAATGCAAGTAAGAGACTTTCACTCTAAGAAAAGGAATGTTTCTAGCTATACATCGGGACAGGCTAGTAAGAGTGCCCCATCTTCCAAGATGAAAAGAGGAATGGGGGGAGTAAGGACCGCAGGAGCTTCACGAGGAGCTCTATCCAGAGAAGGTCGTAGTGGGCCGGTTCAATCGAGAGGAGTGCATTCTAGTGGTCCGGCCGTAACCCCTCAAGTCAACTGTGGTTACTGTGGTAAACCAAATCACTCGGAGAAAGTCGGGAAAGTGTTTGTTTTGTGGTAGTACCGAGCACGAACTCACTAATTGTCCAAATAAGCTGAAGGTAGGAGGTAGCATTCAAAGGCTAGAAAAGTCAACCTCTAAGCAGACTAGTGCTGGAGGGAGTCGACCAAAGGTACCTGCTAGGGTGTACGCATTGGACTACCAACAGATCCCCGATGCTACTGAGGTGGTTGAATGTACGATCCCTATTTTTCACCGTTTAGCTAAGGTTTTAATTGATCCAGGTGCAACACATTCTTTTGTAAACCCTAACTTCATGAGTGGTATAGATTTGAAGCCAATTAAGTTACCTTATGATTTGGAGGTTAGAACGCCTACTGGAGATCAAAATTTAATCGCTAACTTAATATATAAGGATTGCGAGATTTGGGTTGGTGAACGGAAATTACTGGCCGATCTGATGGGTTTAGTGATTAAAGGGTATGATGTGATCCTAGAAATGGACTGGTTAGCCCGTTATAATGCTCAGTTGAATTGTAAGACAAAAATGGTAGAATTGTGCATTCCAGGAGAGGCAACCCTGAAATTGAATGTAAGGGGTAGATTAGCCTCATCTGCACTTATCTTAGGGATTCGAGTTAGGAAAATGTTATGTAAAGGAGCTCAGGGATATTTGGCTTTTCTTATAAATACTCCTACCGATAAAGTGAGATTAGAAGACATGCCTGCAGTGAAGTAGTATCCGGATGTCTTTCCTGAAGAGTTACAGTCTTTACCCCCGGAAAGAGAAATAGCGGGAGTAGCATCTATCTGTAAGACGCCGTATAGAATGGCTCCAGCTGAATTTAAAGAGTTGGAATTGCAGTTATAGGATTTACTAGAGTGGAATTTTATAAAGGAGAGTGATTCACCGTGGGGAGCCCCGGTCTTGTTTGTTAAGAAGAAGGATGGGAGTTTAACACTGTGCATAGATTACCGAGGCTTGAACGATGTCACCATTAAGAATAAGTACCCTTTGCCCCACATTGATGAATTGTTTGACCAATTGCAAGGGGCGGTAGTATTCTCAAAATTAGATCTGAGACAGGGTTACTATCAATTGAGGATTTTGGAGAAGGATATACCCAAAACTGCTTTTAACTCGAGATATGGACATTTCGAGTTCACAGTAATGCCGTTTGGATTGACCAATGCACCGCGGCTTTTATGGATTTGATGCATCGAGTCTTTAAACCTTATCTGGATCAGTTTGTAGTGGTGTTTATCGATGATATACTGGTGTACTCTAAGGCCTTGGAGGATCATGAGAAACATCTGAGAATTGTTTTACTCACTCTGAGGAAACATCAGTTGTACGCTAAGTTTAGCAACTGTGAGTTTTGATTAAAGAAAGTGACATTCTTCGGTCATATAATTTCTAAGGATGGGATTAAAGTGGATCCAACCAAAGTTGAAGTAGTTTCTAAATGGGAGCAACCGGAAAACCCTACTGAAGTTCGAAGTTTTATAGGGTTAGCAGGGTATTACCGGAGGTTTATTAAGGATTTTTCTAAGATTACTGGACCCCTGACCAAGCTGACTAAGAAAATTAAAAAATTTATATGGAGTCCTAAGTGTGAAGAAAGTTTCCAAGAATTAAAGAGACGTTTGACAAGAGCGCCCGAGTTAGCTCTACTGAATGGGAAGGATAGTTTTGTGGTCTACACAGATGCTTCAAAGGAAGGTCTGGGCTGTGTATTAATGCAAAATGAGAAAGTGATAGCGTATGCCTCTAGGAAATTAAAGTTGCACGAGAAAAATTACCCGACTCATGATTTGGAGTTAGCGGTTGTAGTGTTTGCATTAAAGAAGTGGAGGC
Source organism: Coffea eugenioides (assembly GCF_003713205.1). Lineage (NCBI taxonomy): Eukaryota > Viridiplantae > Streptophyta > Magnoliopsida > Gentianales > Rubiaceae > Coffea > Coffea eugenioides. The sequence goes on from NW_020863796.1 coordinate 20,133, forward strand.
ATTACCTTTATAGAGTGACGTTTGAGGTCTTTACCAACCACAAGAGTCTTAAGTATTTGTTTTCTCAAAAGGAGTTGAACTTGAGACAACGCCGTTGGATGGAATTCTTAGAAGATTATGATTGCTCGATAAAGTACCATCCAGGAAAATCCAATGTAGTGGCCGATGCCTTAAGTCGGCAAGTACAAGTGGCCGGATTGGTGATTAAAGAGATGCACTTGTTGGAGGAGGTTAGTATATGGAATCCCCAACTTGAACCGAGAAAAGTAATTCTTGGAAATATTTTCGTGAAATCCACTTTGTTGGAATGTATCAAGGAGACTCAGGAAAGGGACCCTGAAGTGCAAAAGTGGTTTGAAAAAGTCAAACAGGGAGAAAAGTCAAATTTTAACTTGGGAGTGAATGGTATATTGAGGTTTCGAAATCGGATAGTAGTGCCAAAGCACGAAGGACTTAATAAAGAAATTTTGGAAGAAACACACCGATCTAAGTACACGGTACATCCTGAAGGGAATAAAATGCATCAAGACTTGAAGAGTTTATACTGGTGGGAGAGTATGAAGAAGGAAATTGCTCAATTTGTCCAGACCTGTTTGATTTGTCAACAGTTTAAAGCCAAACATCAGAAACCATCATGCCTTTTGCAACCTTTAGAAATACCCGAGTGGAAACGGGAAAATATCACCGTGAATTTTGTATCTAAATTACCTAGAACGCAAAGGGGTCATGATGCCATTTGGGTAATAGTGGATAGGTTGACCAAATCGGCTCACTTTCTGTCGATTAGTATGAAATACCCGTTAGAGAAGTTAGCTAAGTTATATCTAGATGAGATTATAAGGCTACACGGGATAGTTGTAAGTATTGTATCCGATCGAGACCTTAGGCTTGTCTCGCGATTCTGGCAAAAGATGCAAGACGTGTTGGGGACTAAATTGAACTTTAGCACTACTTACCATCCCCAGACAGATGGACAGTCTGAGAGGACAATTCAGACGCTCGAGGACATGTCAAGAACTTGTACTTTGGATTTTGGGGAGAGTTGGAGTAAGTATTTGACTTTGGTGGAATTTACCTATAATAATAGTTTTCATTCTTCCATTCAAATGGCGCCATACGAAGCACTTTATAGTCGGAAATGTAGGTCTCCTATTTGTTGGGATGAAATAGGTGAACGAAAAATCTTGAACCCGACTACAGTGCCTTGGATTGAGGAGGCGAATGAAAAAGTGAAGTTGATACGCCAGAGGATTCAAACCGCACAAAGTATTCAAAAGAGTTATGCCGATAATCTAAGGAAGGACTTAGAATTTGCGGTTGGAGATCAAGTTTTCCTTAAGATTACTCCTCTAAAAGCAAGTTTGTTGGCAGGAAGGGGAAAGAAGTTGCAACCGAGATTTGTAGGACCTTATAAGATTATCCAACGTGTAGGAAGTGTAGCCTATAAGTTGGAATTGCCACCAAGTCTATCACGGAACCACAATGTTTTCCACGTATCGATACTTAAGAAATATCATCCAGATCCATCTCACGTTCTGCAACCGGAGAGTAATGAGGCACTGACCTATGAGGAGAAACCGATAAAACTTCTAGATCGTAAGGGGAAAGAATTGAGAAACAAGCGGATTCTGTTGGTAAAAGTTCTTTGGAGGAACCACGGATTGGAGGAAGCAATTTGGGAAGTTGAAGAAGAAATTCGAGAAAAATATCCAGACCTGTTTTCAACTCAAGGTAAAATTTATTTCAAGCAATTTATTCACCTGTTTTTCGAAATAATTTATTTCAACCATTTTAAACCCATTTACATGGAACAATGCCTTACTTGTATTTTAAAAACGTTCCGTTAGCAGATTTAATTTTTGGAAGCTCGTTTAGTAAGAAATAACGAATACATGTTTTGAGGCAGTATTCGATCTGAGAGTGCAATTGTGACAGCCCCACCTCTCCCTAGGGCGAACCCTAGGGTATCAGCGGACAGCCTGCCCAACTCTCGCCGGGGCTCAGTCGATCAAAGTACTAATAACTCAAATGAAGCAGAGGAAATATCTTCCATTCTTTGGAGCGTAACCCTAAATAAAACATAATCACTTCACCAACAATCCAAAAGTTTAGTATACATATAGTCAAATGTCAACTTACCACTCCACACATAAACTTACATAACATGAGTCGTACTTATAGGTTTAAGCTTACAGGAGTCAAAAGTAAGGTCTACTTAAGCAAAAGGTTATAATCTCAAATACCAGTCCAAAACAATGTATAGCTAAGAAAGCTCTTGATCAAATCCATCCCCGATCTATCAAGGAAAACAAAGGGAATGGGGTGAGCTAAAACTCAGTGAGGTTCCAAGTAAAACAAGTAAGCACATAGCCAAATAAGAGCACAGAAATAATCAAATAAATATCACACAGTAGGATAACAGTTTAATCACAGTTCAATTCAAGGATACGGGTGGCTTTCAAAAGCCAAAGATCCACTTGAGCTTGATCATAATTGCCTCCTGTTGACACTCCGTCAACATTTGTATGCACAGTATAAAAGGGTCCGTAGAACACCACTTTTACCAGTTTCCGTCCACCAATCAACCCCCTACCGGGCCCGCACTTCATAACAATAGTTTGGTAATACTCGAGTATACCGGTTTCAGTGAACAATAAACAGTCCTCAAGGTTTTTCGGCCTTCTCGACCAAGCCCTTGCTGGCTCGATACAACCGACTCACCTATGAGGTTGGGTACCCAAACAGTAACAGTAGTTGAAGGGATATCACCCTAACAACTCATTCACAGGCACAATTAAAATTTCACATCACAGTGTAACAATATATAGAGCCTCAGTGGAAATCAAGGAAGGTCGAGTGCGATAAAGTACACACTCGCCTCCAACTTTAATTAAAACAGTGTTTGGCTCAGTCAATAGCACATCAAGGTTTTCACATATACAAGTATCCCACATAACAAGTAGCAGGTCGTGGAACACTCACCTGTCGAACAAAAGTCATTATCAACTTCAAATGATTCAGTTACAGTCACCTCCGTTTCCCGATCCTAAGGCAACGAATGAAAACGATAACAATAAGATTCGTTTTTCACTAAATTATAGGTTCATGAAGAAGCTAAGTAACTAAGGTAATCTACTTAATCCTTCATGTAAATGAGGTCCAAAGTATAGTAAAAGTTCATGAAAATACATGTTTAGTGTTCATATGATTGCTTGGTAAGGAAAGGTTTCATTTAAATTCAAAGGTTTCATTTTCGGTTTGAACAGTGTCGGCCAGCCAGTCTCGGGAAAACGGT